>NW_025879475.1:0-29728 GCF_002878395.1 Capsicum annuum
CCTTTTTGTTCACAAAATTCTTAATGGAAGCATGGCCAGTATGAACATTGACCTTAGTACCAACAAAGTAAAATCTAAACTTTTCGAATGTATACACCAATGCCAACATTTCTTTCTCTGTAACCGCGTAGTTAACTTGAGCATAATTCAACACTTTACTAGCATAGTAGATAGAGAAAAATACCTTATCTCTTCTTTGACCCAAAAATGCTCCCACAACAATGTTACTAGCTTCACACATCAACTCAAAAGGTAACTCCTAATCTGGCACAATTAGAATAGGTGTTTCAGTCAACTTCTTCTTAAGATTTTTAGAAGTTTCATGAAAATCTACCCCAAACTCGAACTTGGCTTCTTTCTGTAATAATTTACACATTGGGCTTGCAATATTCAAGAAATCTTGAATGAATCATCTATAGAACCCTGCATGTCCCAGAAAGCTCCGCACTCCTTTGACTGTGATTGGATGAGGCAACTTTTTAATCACTTCAACATTCGCCTTGTCCACTTCAAGTCCTTTGCATGACACTTAAAGGCCTAGGACAATTTCTTTCTAAACCATAAAGTGGCACTTCTCCCAATTCAGCACCAAGTTTGTTTTCTCGCATCACGCTAGGACTCTGTAAAGATTCTGCAGGCACTTTTCTAACGAATTACCATACATAGAGAAATCATCGATGAATACCTCAACAAATTTTTCCACCATGTCTGAGAATATTGCCATCATACATTTTTGAAATATAGTAGGTGCATTGCATAAGATAAAAGGCATAGGTTTGAATGCATATGTACCATACAGATAAGTGAAAGTGGTCTTCTCTTGGTCTTTTGGTGCTATGCTTATCTGATTATAGCTAGAGTACTCATCTAGAAAATAATAATACTCTTGCTCTGCCAATCTATCCATTATTTTGTCAATGAAAGAAATTGGATGGTGATCCTTAAGAGTCTCTTCATTCAACATCCGATAAACAATACAGATCCTCCAACCTGTCACCGTACGTATGGGAATTAACTCATTATCATCATTGGTCACTACAGTCATTCCTCCTTTATTTGGTACAGAGTGCACCAGACTCACCTATTTGCTATCAAAAATTGGGTAGACAGTACCACTATCTAACCACTTGATCACTACTTTTTTGGCTACCTCCTTCATCATAAGATTTAGCCTTTGTAGTTGCTACACTCTAGGTTTGTAACTTTCTTCCATGTAGATGTTGTGTATGCAAAATGCTGGATTGATTCCTGTAATATCAAATATTTGCCAGCCAATTGCCTTCCTACTCCTCTTTATCACTGCTATAGCTTCCTTTACTTGTATATCTGATAATCCTGCAGACAAAATAATAGGCAAGATATCTTGATCACTAAGAAAAACATATTATAAATAAGGAGAAAGAACCTGAAGCTCTAAGTTAGGAGTATTTTCGAATAAAGGTCTAGGTGATGGACCAATCGGCCTATTCAAATGCTCGAATGACACTTTTTTTATTTCAATCACTACTAAATTCATAATCTGGACTAATTCCAATGCTTTCATATCTCTATACAGATCATAACCCATCAAAGCTCGCTCTAATAGATCTTCAGACAAAAGCAACTACCAATCCAAAGTAAGATTAATAATCGATATAGAAGACAATTCCTCATATATAGCTGGCAGTTTCAATGCTTTATACACATAAAAAAACTTCCACTTTATCGTGTGCTCACATTGTGAGTTTTCCAGATGCTACATCAATGAGTGACTGTCCTGTTGCTAAGAAGGGTTATCCCAAAATAAATGGAACAACAGGATCACCCTCAAAGTCAAGAATTACAAAATCTACCAGGAAGATTAAAGATCCTATTTGCACCAACACATCTTCAATAATACCATCTATCCCAGCAATAGACCTATCCGCTAACTACAACACAATAGTCATGGGTTTAGGACTCCCAAGACCCATCTTTCGGTACCATAATGTGGGTATGATATTTATGCTAGCACCCAACTCACACAATTCACGTGCATAAATAGTCTGTCCAATGGTAATCTGTAAGGTGAAACTACCTGGATCATTTAACTTCGTAGGCAATTTATTTTGAAGTTTGGACGTGCATTCTTGAGTAAGTACAATTGTAGCATATTCGGTCAACCGGTTCTTATTGGCAATAATGTCCTTCAAGTATTTCGTATATTTTGGCACACTCTGCAGAATGTCAACAAGAGGAAAGTTTACTTGAAACTTCTCTAAAAGATCTAGGAACTTCTTATAACTTGCTTCCTCTTAATGCTTCCATTTCTTTTGAGGAAAACGTAAGGGGATAGTCTTCTTTTCTGCATGAATTTCATCTCTTGCCTCTTTTTCCTTGACTTTCTCCATTGCACTGTCTTTTGAACTGTCATCAGTGACTATGGAATTATCATGCTCCTAAACCATCTCCTTTGTTTACAGCCCACTCCTTGTTGTAACAGTATTTACCTAATACAGATTAGCCTCTATATCGCTAGGTAATGCTCCTTGTGGCCTTTTTTCCTGTGATCCTACAATTTGAACCAACTACAACTCTAGATTTCTTGTAAGCAATTATTGACTCTTCAACTCAGATGCAAACTGTGCTTGTTCAGTCTTTATGTCAACTGCAAATTATGCTTGTTGAGCCATAAACTGCTTAATCAATTCCTCCATATTACTAGTCTGAGCGGTCGCCTGATTATTTTGAGCTGGCTATGGATTTGATTGCATTGGTCCTTTCTACTAATTTGTATTTTGTGCTTGATTTCAACCCCATGAGAAATTGGGGTTGTTCCTCTAATTGGGATTATACGTGTTCCCAATATTGTGTTGAACCTGACAATTTGTATTCCCTACATAGTTATCTCGATATGGATTAACAGAACATGCGTCTGCTTTATGCTCACCACTTATACAAACTTCACACCACAAATATACCTATTGAACTGCATTTGTTTACTGGTTCTGGCACCCAAATTTAGGTTGTTCAACTGAGTAGTCATATGGCTTTGCATTGCTGAAATCTATGCTTGTAATACAGTGAACTGATCTACCTCTAATACCCCTACAACCTTCTTGGGGGTACTCTTTTTGTCTTTATGCCAATCTGGATTCCCTTGTGAGATTTGATTCAATAGTGTATACAATTCTTCATAAGTTTCTCCAAAGCTTGGCCTCCTACTGCTGAATCCAAGAGAATCTTTGTATTCGACTCAAGGCTTTCTATAAATGTGTGCACCAAGACATCATTCGATTGATGGTGATGAGGACAATTTTTGAGCATGTCTTTAAATCTCTTCCTAGCTTGGTAGAGATTTTCTTCATCTTTTTGTCTGAAACTCAAAATCTCACTCCTCAATTATGTAGTCTTTTAGGATGGAAAGAATCAAATAAGGAACTTCCGAGCACAATATTCCCTAGAAGTAATAGAGAGTGGTGGTTTAGCATGTAACCACCTCTTTGCTTCCCCATTTAGAAAAAAAAAAGAGTGTAAATCTGACAGAATCAGAATTCACATCTTTAAGAATGTATGTATCACTTATCTCCAGGAAGGTTTGTATGTGCTATTATGGATCTTCGTGTGAATGTCTATGAAATTTCCCCATAAAATTCAACAACTACACCATATTTTATTTAATTCCCATCGACCTCCTGGCTCAGTCTTCTGAATACTGTTAGTCACATGGTTCATAAGTGGGATTGCCACGTCACGAATAGGTCTTGCGGCTGGTTGAATAGGAACAACTAGAATAATCAGAGCTAGAACACTTCCAACATTTGGATCAACAACATTAGGATCTCGTCTTTCAGCCATCTGACCTATTAAATGAAACGTTGAGCTCTTAATGTCTAATGAAAAATCAATTTTGATTCTGCAAAAACCACTACCAACCCTTTATCTCTAGCCAGTCCAGTATTCAACTAAACCTACAAAAATTCAGTCGCTAAGATCAAGTTGTTGACTTAAAATTATTATCAAAAATGAATAATTAAGAAATTTACTAATTATACTAGTCCCCGGCAACTGCGCCAAAAACTTATTACGTCCCTATGCACAAGCAAATGTACGTGATCATACAAGTAGCATAAAGACTTAAACAGTCAGATATCGTTCCCACGAGGACTAATAAACTAGAAATTTAGTCAACTTTTAGTTTGAGACAAATTGGTATTAAGCGCTTGAGAGTATCAAGATGATTGTGAATTTATGAATAAAAATGTAAATTATTAAACAAGAAATAACTAGTGGTGACTAGAGCAAAGCGAGCAACGGTTGCAATCAATAATTATAATGATTCCAGGATGAAGGCATTTTGAACAATCATACAATTCTCTATTCTTATCACAGTCTAATTGGTTATTGGGTTGTTGATTCGCAAGGTTTATGACACAATCTTGGTCTCCCGACCTCAAATCTTCTATCTATTGAATATGGTAGCTACAACTCCCACAGAGATACAACAATTCTTCTAAATTCATAAAGTTATCTTCTTGTAGTTGAACCAAGCAAGGCTTCTAGGTATATCCCTATCCTAGATGCTAATTCCAATCCATTCTTTTATAAAAGGATAAGAACCTTGCTCCCTAATTTCTTTGTTCTATCCTATGATTCTCCTCCCAGATGCACATAGAAATACAGATTTATTCTAATGGTGTCCACTCATCAAAATAGTATGTTCAAGAAATTAAGAACAACCCAGATGATAATCCAAAAACAAACTATGAATGAGAATATAAAAGAGTAATCATGTTTTTGGCCTCAACCCCAGAATTAGGGTGTTTAGCCACTCATGTTTGAATTCAACATACAAAATAAGTAAATAATTATACCCAAAATAATTTTTGAAGTAAATAAGTTCAAACTAAGTATTAAGAACCCTAAAATAAAGAATTTTTTATTTTTTCGTTGCTTCTATGCTTGCAAAAAGCCCTATAACTGTGCTCATGTGTTCCTTTTATACTAGGGAAAATTTCACCAGATTTGTACTCTTGACGTGACACGTCATAAATCATGTTGTATCACCCAACGTGTCGCATCCTTATCACGTTGTTCCACTAGAATTCCACTTCCAAAATCCGGCTAAGTTCATTTTGTCACCACACGACGTGACGCGTTGACATTGCGTCATTTCACTAAAAATTGTTCCTTAATATTCAGCTAAGTGTCAAAAACTGAGGTATCGACACGACACATTGATATCGCAATGATGCACTAGAAGTTGCACATGGAATTTCTGCTAACTTAGAAAAATCATGCATCGACGCGACATGATGTTAACATAGCATCGATGCACTGGAAATTGTTCTTTAAATTTTTACTAAGGCACATAATATTACCAATTGGCACAGTGCATAGAGATCGTATCGTGTCACTGGTATTCTTCTCCATTTTATTTCCTCTTGTGCATCTCCATATGTTTTTTCCTTTAATTTGCATGGTCCTTTGCCTCATCATGATATGCATCCTATTTTCTTTCAAATCTATGGGAAATTAACCCTATTTTTTTTGAATCATATTGGTTATCTATGAAACACAATTTAACAAGTAATTCAACATGTTTAACATACTCTTTATTCTTGACACAAGTCCAAATATGGGTAAATAGCGGTGTTTGAACATATAAATATGCCCAAGATCAGTTTTCTTTATGATCAGGGAATTATGATGAAGGATGTGGAGGAAGAGTTTTTAGGTTTGATGCCAACATTAGGTGCTTGTATTGGATATTTTGACCAAGCCCATGCAATGAATCTCCAAGTAATTTTTCTGTATTTTTTCTCATTTTTGCAATTTAGAGCCTTTTTATAGCTGGTCCAAGTTATTTATGACTTGCTGGAAGTAACAGTGCAATTATCGAGTAATTTATTTTTATTTTTAGAGACAATCCTATCCTTTGAAGTCTTCATTGGTTTAAATTATCTACCGAGTGAAAACTTTAATTAATCTATCTTGTAGGACAATTTTAGTATTCCAACAGCCCCAAAACATCCATTTTAGGCTAGGTGGACACTTGGTTTGGGTCTTAAATCTTTCAAACTCATTTTGGGCTATTGGCTGGAAGTTATGAAATTTGCACATAGTTGTGGGACCCACTTTTCATCAAAATAACCTTAGATGGAAACTTCGACTATGCCAATCAGGCTCAAACATCAAATTTGATAGGTTAGCATAGGTTATTTGCATATGCAAGATTTTGGATGAATCCTGAGAGGTTAATAGAGACTCAAAAATATTCCAAGTCTCAAGCTAATGTAAGTAAATCTAGTGCGACCTATGTAGAGTCCTTTAAATATTTAGCAGCGGGTTCTTTAGAAGAACATTGGGCACTTTAATAGCCCTGGCAAATTTATCAAGTGGCTCTTTTATGGCTAGTTGGTTGCTAAAGTACTAGTCGCTTTAGCACCAACCGACCACCTTAGCGGCCCATCATGTCAATAAGGTAACGATTTAGTGCCTACCACTAAAGCAACCCAGTGTCTGATTAAGCAGAATTGACCTTCTTGGAAACGGTACAAACACCCCACTTAGCCTAATTTTCACCATTCTTTAAGCATTCTAAAGAATATTAGACCCTAAAATATGGGAATTTGGTGGATGCAGTCATTGAATTTGGGGTAATAATCAATTAATTTCATAGTTAATTCCACTGTTTTTTATGAAATCCCTAAAGTAATGGTGGCTTGATTGTATCACCATTAGAGTTCAAAATTTGCCTATTTTTTAGGGTAAATATTTTTAAGCATAGAGGGACATTGTATTTCTTTCAAAAGTTTGATTTTGCAAATGGGACCCACATGGTATTTATATGTAACTTTTGACAAAAATCACAATAGTTCAATACGGTTATCAAGATGAGTAGATTGTTATTTTGATAGTGTAGCAACTTACAGAAGCTTCTCCAAAAGGAAAATTAGAGATTTAGCTAATTCTTATGAATTTTCTTTGATATCTAGGAAGGCTAGGTTTACTCTCTTCATAGATCGAGCTGTTTAGTACTATGATTGTGATACTATGATAGATATGGGGTGGGATTTAGGTATTGGAGGTATGATTGAATATATTTAGGGTTAGTTGGACTATTTAGGCTATCTTGGAAATATAATTTAGGTGTAATTGACATAGTCACTCATTTTTTTAGGATAAACTGCTATCTTAGTGCTTATTAGGGTATATCTAACATTAACAAATAAATTTAGATTCTTTACCCTAGCCTGGGGGTAGAATTTGTTCAAGGTGAATTTTAGGGATTAGAAGTGGGCCCCTCTAGCCCACCTTAGTCCAAGATTTTTGTTACCTTTTATTGACTTATTTATGAATAATATAACCTTATTAATGATAAATTTAGAGCTTGAATATATTAGATGATTATTTATTAGCTAGTTCAGTAGATGGGAGTTAGTGCTAATTTTGGGTAAGTTTCATTGGATAATTGTTGTGATATAGTGATATGGATTATTATTACTATTTATTTACATGGTCAGTTGCTGATGATACTATTATATGAGTTCCATTTCTACTCCAAAAATTTATGATGACAATAATATATGAGTCCCTCTTCAATGTCTAGTAAATAATGGTAATATTGATACTATTAAGTTATAGTTAATGTTTAGCAGTTGGAGAGTTATTTATCATATTATATGATTAAGATGGATTATATTTTTTGGCATGTTCAATTGTGAATTTATGGTTATTGGGTCATATACTTTCTTTAATTGTATCCTCCAAGCTTATGGAGGCTTGTGTTGGGTGATTTACTTTTCCACACTTATTGGCTTATGGGGACAATTGAGTAGTTATAATGGTGTGATTTATACATTACTTTTGTATTTTTAATTTACTTCTTCATTACAGTGTTGGAGTATATTTCTAGGTTTGCCCTATTACCTTAGCATAGTTTACATTATCATGTATCTTATCATATTTATATCATAATTTAGCTTAGTCAGTCGATGATGCCTACTGATTATCCACGGTTTTGGAACTCATACTACATTTCTACAAATTTTTGGTACAGATCCATGTACTATTAGCCGTTGCTGATTCGATGATTGAGCTTGGTTGATTTCGGAGATTAGGTTAGCTCTTGGAGTTAGAGTTACCCTTTTTCCTTTTATTTATCCATATCTAGTCTTTTTTTTTTGAGACAAATTATTTTTGACCATTCAGTACTTACAGTTTAGTTGTAGTGGCTCTTGTATCGACATTACTGAGTCTTGGGATGGTTATTGCTCTTTTATCTATCTAGTAGACTTTTATGACTATTTTGTTGCTATTTTAAGTATTTAATTATTGATTTCTAGCCTTTAGGTCATTTTCAACCAAGTTAGAACATTCTCATAGGTTTGGTCTATGGCTTAGCTTACCTCCTACAGAGATAACCATCATGACCCATAAATTGGGTTATGATAAATTGGGTCAGAGCTAGTCTTCAACGGTACTACTTATAAAAGAGAAAGTGTCTTGAAGAGCCCTATAGATCAGAATGATGTTTCTTTTCTTTGGGAGGATGCAGAATATTCTTAAGTATTCTTCATATTTTTCATTCATTTTGTGCTATGAGTCTGAGTTAGTTTCTAAAGCATTCCCTTTGTTTCACACATTTATAGATGGCTCAAATACATGCTACTGCTACATGAGATGAGTTTCTTAAGACCAAGCCTAGGGATCATGTCACTTTTCATGGATAATCTATAGGTCGTGCATAGCCTAGGGATGTGTTATTAGCTAGCGTCCAGGATAAAGGGCCTCCACCATACCTTATTTCTACTGATAATACAAAGATTCTTCTGCCCCATGGGATAGGGACTACCCCAGGTTCCACCAATATATTTTTCTTCATTTGTGCTCGGAAATACTTAGGTTCAACCTTTTGGTATTTGTTTGTGGTGCATCATCTAATGGAGTACGATCCTGCCTGAATAAGGTTGATCAATGGTAGCTGCTTAGAGCTTTCTCGATACCTTAATTGAACTATTCCGCTCTTAGCTTGAGTTCTTGCTTAATGAGGCATCCATTGTTTGCTCTTAGATTAGACTAAGAGGCAATACTTACTGTAGAAGCAGGCAAGTATACAGGTGCTTACATTTTCTTGAGAATTCTCAGACCCGATCACCCGTCAAAGAAATATCCTTAGGTCTTAAGTCTATAGCTAGGTAGCTTGTGTTGCCTACGTAGGATAGAAAACAATGCTTTGCATGAACATCTATCATATTGGTACAAAGGAAGGCATACAATCTCTAGCTCTGGCTTCTAGAGTTAAGGTCCCTCCTGCGGCTATGGTTGCCCCTGTGGTAGTTTTTTCATCTGGTCTTTGCACATCTGGTAGTTTCTTAGCCGATGGTTACCCATTTTCCTATATTTGTTTAAGAGAAAAAGGTGTTTAGTAGGTTCTTGAGATTGCCTATTTTTAGGTTTTCTAGTACACCAGGCGAGGATGTGTATGAGTTCTTGATTGCTTGTCAGGATAGGCTCCATAATTTTGTCCTAATTTAGACTTGTGGTGTGGATTACACTACGTTTTAGTCTTTATAACTCATCATTTGTGAAGAGGTCATCTTGATTCTTGGTTAGCTTGATCTCCCTAATTGACAAGGGCTCAGTTCTTCAAAATTTTATTAGAGAAGTACATACCTCATAGTCTTAAGGACCATTTGAGGGATCACTTCTTGATGTTAGAGAAATACTCTATGATAGTTATGGAGTATGAGGATTGATTTAATGAATTGGTTAGGTGTGATACTTCTATTCTAACTAATGAGTATAAGAAGTTTGTTGCTTAGTTCTGGGATTGATACTTTCTTTTTATATGGATGCACAGAGTTTGTTTGTTATGGGTTGGTCTTTTGGTGAGGTTTCTTATCATGCTCAGGTCATGGAGGTGATGTATTATGAGGCCCAAAGGTGATAAGAATTCATGATATTAGGGTAGTTTTAGTGAGAGTAGTATTGTCTTATGGATTAGACACAGTGGTTCTCAAGGTGGATATAATCTGCATTGGCTTCATCAGTATCAGGGTTAATCTAGTACGCCAGTTTAAGATACACATCAGATTATCGATGGAGGCTACTCTAGTTTAAGTGGTCTTTCTAGCCAGGGTAGTGTTGTAACTTTTAGAGGTTTATTTTTTAGTTATTCTAGTTGGGGTGGTTATTCTAGGTTAGTTTAATCTTCTAATTTTTTCATGGCTCCAGGGACCTATCATGTTTGCAAAACTTTTTGTCATTTATTGAGAGAATGTACTAGCCATGACATAATGATTCCTTTAGTTCATTATTTTCCATTAATTTAGGTAGTTGTTCCCCATCTAAAGGTGGTATGTACAGTTGTACTAATGTCCCCCAGAGGGCTCGTGGAGGCTCTCAAAAAGTAGGACAAGAAGTTGGTTAGGAGCCCAACCAAGTGGTAGGGGGTTTTAGTTGTAGATATACCTAAGGTTGAGTCATCAGATGTTGTTATTAGATGTACAATCTTAGAATGTCATCAGTCAGCTTTTTCTTTATTTTAATTGGGATCGACCTATTCTTATGTGTCTGCTTTTTATTCCTATCAATTAGCGTTATCCTGGGATTCATTATCTATGCCATTTTGTGTATCTACTCTTGTGGGTGATTCTTTAGTACTGGGTTAGGTTTTCAAAATAGGTGTTGTGACTATTTGAGAGCTTGATACTCATGCTAATCTTATTATATTATACATGGTGGAGTTTAATGTTATTTTTTGTATAGACTAGTTATCCCACTATTACGCGGTCCCGGATTATTTTACCATGATCATTACCTTTTCCATGCGCTATATACCTATGATAGGAAATGATTCTCCGTGAGTTGATGGGGATTATTTCATATATTCATGCTAGGAGACTTGTTTTGAGGGTTTACGAGTCATATCTTACTTATATGGGTGATGTTAGTGTAGAGAGTTCGTCGCTCGACTATGTTTCAATAGTTTGTAAGTTTCCTAATATTTTCTCTACAGACCTACCTATTTTTCCTTCTAAGTGTGATGTTAAGTTTTTGATTAATCTTGAGTTGAGCACCTAACCTATTTCGTGGAACTTGGCGAGCTTAAGGAGATGAATTCTCAACATCGTGATCTTCTTAGTAATGGTTTCATTAGAATTGAGTATGTCTCCTTGTGAGCTCCTATGTTGTTTTATAAAAGGAAGAATAGTTCCATATGTTTGTTTATTGATTATATGCAGCTTAATAAGGTGACATTGAAGAACCGCTATCTTATGTCTTACATTGATGATTTATTTAACTAGCTTGAAGGAGCAGTGGTGTTATCCAAGATTTATTAGAGGTCAGATTATCTTATGTTTTGAATTATGGTTGCAGATATCTCGAAGACAACCTTTATGACCCATTATGGTCATTATGAGTTTCTACTGATGTCCTTTTGATTGAATAATGCCCAACAACATTTATTGATTGGATAAATCGCGTCTTCAGACCTTATGTTGATTTATTTGTTATTGTGTTCATCGATGACATCCTTATGCATTCTATGAGTAAAGAGGTGTTTATACAACGTCTGAGCATTGTGCTCTGGACTTTGTGGGATCATATACTTTTTGTCAAATTCTCTAAGTTTTAATTTTGGCTTGAGTCAGTGACTTTGTTTTGCCAATGGTGACAAAGGATCAAATAATGGTAGAACCAACAAAGGTTGAGGATATTCATGATTAGGCCATACCTATATCTTTATTTTACGTTCCTAACTTTATTGGTTTGTTTTGTTACTATAGGCAATTTTTTGAGAGTTTTCCTATCATTCCATTGGCAATGACCAAATTTACTCGAAAGGAGGTTCTTTTTAATGTTCAAAGTAGTATGAGTCGAGCTTTCAAACGCTCAAAGTGTTTTTAACTTTATCTCCTATCAGGGCTATTTCTATTGAGGGTGAGTGACTTACCATGTATTGTTGTGCTTTTAGTGTCAATTTGGATTGTGTGTTTATGCAGTAGGGTTGAGTTATTACTTATGCATTAAGGCAACTAAAGGTGCACTAGTACAACTACCCTACTGATGATTTGGAGTTGGCAATTGTAGTTTTTCTGATGGAATTTGGAGAAATTATCTTTATGGTGTGCATTAGGAGATCTTTATGGATTATCATAGTCATCATCATCTTATGACCTAGAGGCAGCTTAATTTTAGGTAGGGTAGATGGATTGAGTTTCTTAAGGGTTATCATATCTTTATGTTGTATCATCCAGGCGAGGTGAATGTGGTAAAGGATTCCTTGAGTTGAAATATGGTCAGTACGAGTAGCTTGGATTGTATTTCAGTTTATTAGAGGCTATTGACATCGGGCATTCAATACTTAGCAAACTTAATGGTACTACTTAATATTTCATACCCTAAGAGGATTCTTTCCAGTATTGAGGTGAGGTATTAATTATTGGAGAAAATTTAGATTGGCATATTTAAGGATAAGAGGCTTTACACCATCCGTGATTAAGTGTTGAATGGTGAGTCCAAAAGTGTAACCATAGATTATGTAGATATTTGATATTTGATTGCCGCATTTGTGTTCCAAGGGTTGATGTACTGATTCAATCTATTTTGCATTAGGCTCACAGCTTCACATATTCTAATTACCCGATTATAACCAAGATGTGTAGTGATTTGTGGAATCATTATTGGTAGAGTGCTCTGAAAAGAGATCTTACAGACTTTATAGCTCGTTGCCTATTTGGTCAGCAGGTGAAGGCCGAGCACCAAAGGCCTGGTGGCTTGATGTAGAGGTTGCCCATTCCCGAGTAGAAGTGGGAGCAGATTACCATGCACTTTGTTAGTAGATTACCACGCACTTCCCATGGTTCTGTTTCTATTTGGGTCATTGTGGATTGGTTGACCAAGTCAACATACTTTATTCCTATTCAGATGTCCTTTTGTGAAGAGAAGTTAGCTCATATATATCTTATTCTGATATTCTGCTTTCATGGTGTGACTATATCTATCATTCAGATTGAGGTTGAGTGTTCACTTCCAGATTTTAGAGAGCTTTTTAGGTGGAGTTAGGCACACTGGTGGATATTAGTAAAACATTCCATTGTCAAACCAATGGGTAGTAGGAGCAGACTATTAAGGTTCTCGAGGATATTCTCAAAGATCGTGTTATTGATTTTGGGGTAAGTGGGAGAAACTTTTGGTGTTAGTAGAGTTTGATACAAATAATAACTACCATTCGAATAGTGAAATGAAAACTTTTGATGCTTTTTATGGTAGGTGTTATTGTTCACTAATTTGGTGGTTGGAGATTTTTGATAATAGACCATGTGGTGTTGACTTGCTTCAGGAGTTGTTGGATACGGTCATGGTGATTTAAGATAGGTTGAGGGCATCTCAGAGTAGGTAGAAGGCTAATACAAATCATAGACTTTTTTCCTTGAGATTTGGAGTTAGTGATCGAGTATTCCTCCGTGTATTTCCCATTAATGGTGATATAAGGTTAGGGAAGAAAACCAAGATGATCCCTAGATACGTTGAACCCTTTAAGATTATTCACACAGTTTGAAAGATTACATATGAGTTAGACTTACCCTAAGATTTTATTGTTGTTTATCCAGTTTCCATGTTTTTATGTTGCGGTAGTACATTCCTGGCCATTCTCATATGCGTAGATAGGATCCCATTCAATTGAATTAGTGATTGACCTTCATGGAGGAGCCCGTGCTCATATTGGATAGTGATGTCAAGCAGTTACACATTAGAGAGTTAAGGTTCTCAGAAGTCATTGCCCAATGGAGGAGAGTACTTAGGCGATCGAGAGAGAGGTGCGGACTCAGTACCCTCACTTGTCTGAGGCTTCAGGTACATCCTAATCCTTATCTTTTATGGAGGAAATTTCTTTTAGTAATGGTATTACAATGACCCTAAGGTCATTTTTTATATTTTAACTCATTTTCATCGTTAAGAGACTTTCTATTGCAGACCTAAGTCATTGATGACTTGCTTGAACTAACAATGTGATTACTAGGTACTTCGTTTGGTTTTTAGAGCCAATTCATTTTTTTTGAAGTCTTTGCTTGTTGAAATTAGCTACCAGGCAAAAATTATAGTTAAACGGCCTCGTATGACAATTCAGACTTTTCCAACACCTTTGGAATGTTGATTTTAGGTTGGGTGGACCCTCTGTTCGTGTCCCAAACCTTTTAACTCATTTCGAGCTATTGGTCAAAAGTTAAGAAATAGCACATGGGTGTGGGACCCATCTTTCACCAAAACGACCTCAAATGAAAATTTGACTACGTCATTGAGTTTGAAACGTTGAATTTTATAGGGTAGCATGGTTCATTTACGTAAATGGGATTTTCGATCAATTTGGAGGGGTGGATGGAGACTCAGAATTATTCCAAGACTCTAGCTGATTCAAGAAAAACTAGTGTGATTGCTAGATTAGCCTCAGTCTCTTTGGCGAAGGGCACTTTAGTGTCCTTTTGACCGCTTTACAAGTCCTGACAGATTCGGCAAGTGCCATTTTAGCATCTAGTTAGACTCTAAAAGTCTAGTCACTTTAGTGCCAATCGAGTACCTTTAGCAGCCTACATTATCAGTGAGCTACTCTAACGATTCGAGGCTACCCCTTGGTTGCAACAACAATCCTTACAGCCATAAGTGACCACAAGCTAACATATATTTGGGTACCTACTCTTAGCAATGAATATTATAATGCAAGTTCTACATATGTGGAAAGTAAACTGATCTGGTACTGTGCTGAAATCAAACACGAAAATATAATTTGGCATATCTGAAACAACCAGATGAACTAAAATGAATATGTGTCTATCTATCTAAAATAACTGATAAGAGAACTGAAAACTAATTATCTTTTTGACTGCTTGAAAGCTTCCAGAAATTATGAGGAGTTTATGGGGTAGACCACGAACTAACTCTGATTGACTAAACATAAATAGAGACTAAAATAAGGATAAAATAAGTCATTTCCTAGAGAGAAGTGGACTAACCAATACTATTGTTGGATAATGTTGAACTGTCTATGTACAGTTGAGAAATTGAGCATCCAAACCTATGTCATAAGACATCATAGAGCAAAGGAAAAGTATGCAATCAATAGTTTGGGTGTACTGGTACGTGAGTTAAGGTTAAATTAAAATGGATAATGTAATTGAACATGGATGCATGACATGTCAAACTGAGAATGCAAAACTGAGCATAAACATAATATTAAAATAACCTGAAATCAGAATAACTGAAATCTGTATATCTAAACACCTAAAATTTATACACTTGGTCATGTAAACCTGAACTGATCTATTTTAAGAACTATTCTGAGACCATGGGAGCTATTAATAATCGATGCAACCTAATTTGAGCTATTTGGGTCCAACATATAACCCAATTGGATGGGTGTTGAAACTTTGCCAGGGGTACTAACACATAACTGACAATGTCGATCCACAAGATGTCCTAAATGACGAAGGTGTCATGCCTTTACTAATGAGGGACCCCTCAAAATCAATGGTGGAACCGTAGGATTAGAATTTGGGGACTGCTACTAATGACTCATGCCTGACTGATGGGGGAGTCTTCATCCCTATATTCACATGGTGCTAAGTGTTACTCCCAACTGAATGACACTAGTATTATTAGTTATTTAACATGACATGGTATTGTTCTAGTAGATGCTCAAAATGAACATGATGTTCTAAATATGATAACAAAACCATGGTATGACCGATTTGATAATTAAAATAAAATCATGTAAAAGCACTTAGGTATAGGGTGTTCATAATCCACCAACATTGAATGATTACAAAATATGGTCACATTACTTAAAACAGTGACATGAAGTCAAAATTCAAAGGCCCAAAGCAAGAAAAAACCCAATGAATGAGAAAAATATATGAATTTGAACAGAGGAATGTTTTAAACATGAGAAAACATCATATTTACATGGTTTAATTCATATTTTGAGGATTTATCATGAAATCAAGGGAATTATGATAAGAGAAATTGTAATTCAAACACGAAGTGACCTAAATAAGATGGAAACACATGTTGACATTGCATGAATTTGATTTACTATGAAGTTCATGATTTAAATTCATATGTTTCATAGATAATTTCATAAAATAGGATAAGATTCATACTTTTAAACTAAAATAGGGTTTTTAGGCTCAATGGGTGAAAGGGTCCCATTGATGAATACCCCACATACCTGTAGTAAAAGTTTAGGGAAGAATCCTTGTAATTGTTTTTTTCTCTGAGAAACCCTAATTGTTGTTCTTGAGTGTGGGAGAGGAGATTAACATGTTCAGTGTTTGAGATTGAGAGAATATAAGCTTCTTTGATGGTTATAAGTGATGGGTAGAAGTTATAGGAAGGAAAAAGACCAAAAACCACCTATAACTAGTCATTACAGAATTCGTCTCTAGTCTATAGAGTGGACTATACACCTTGTATGATGATGATACGACTGGCCTCTTGACTTGTAAGTTTGACAGAATCAGAATGGCATATACTGGTCCACATATGAGTCCCACCTTATGACTCTATCATTTCATACAACTAGTACTCACCCTACGTACCCTGTACAAAACTCATCTTACTTTACACTAACTTGGTTACTACTTACCACGTACGACTTGTATAATCATCTTATGACTCCAAAGGTTTAATTCGTACACTAAATATAAAGTGACCCATCACATACTTTCTTAGGTATGAGTTCCATGTATGACTTAAATGATATGTGTACGATTCAAGGGATGAGTCGTATGATGCACAAAATCATTTCAGGGATGGGGTATTACAATACCCCCCCTTAGGAACATTCGTCCTCAAATTAGATTAGTTAAGACGAGATACTATGAAAACTGAGGTAACAAACTTAATGTTCATGAACTAAAATATGACTAAACAAATGAGTCTGAGACATGATAAATGGACTGAACTGGTTTTGTGAATTCATGCAATGACATATGAATGGTTACATAGCTGAAACAAAGCTCGGGAAAAGACTTGATTTAAGAAAAATCATTACCACGAAGGAAGTTTGCATTCGTAGAGAAAAGATGAAGGTACTTGGCTCATATATCTGCTTCTACTTCCCAAGTGGCTCCCTCAACAAACTAATTTCTCCATAGAACTTTCACCAAGGGAACTTCTTTGTTCCTCAACCTATAAATCTGACGATCAAGGATATCAAATGAAATTTCTTCATAAAAGAGACTATATCTCACATCCATACTTTCTAAAGGCACCACTAAAGATGAATCACCAATAAACATCTTTAACAAGGAGACATGAAATATTATACACTGATGTCAAGACTTTAGGTAGCTCTAGCTCATAAGCTACCTTCCCAAAGTAGTTCACAATCCTATATGGGCCAATAGTGTGGGGACTGAGCTTTCCCTTTTTACCAAACCTCTACACCTTATTTATGGGTGAAATATTTAGATACACAAGGTCACCAACATCATACTTAAGATCTTCACTCCTCACTTTGGCATAAGATTTTTAACAACTCGGAGATGTTTTTATCCTCTCTTGGATTAACTTAACATTCTCCATTTCCTCAAACATTAAATCTAGCCCTATCAAAGTAGCCTCACCCACTTCAAACAAACGAATAGAATATCTACATTTCCTCTCATAAAAAGCCTCAAATAGAGTAATTTGAATACCGGAGTAATAACTGCTGTTGTAGACAAACTCAATCAAAGTTAAGCTGTCATCCCAACTACTCTTAAATTCAATAACATGGGATCTCAAAATGCCCTCTAATGTCTGAATGGTCCTCTCTGTATGACCATCTATCTGAGGATAAAAAAAATGTACTAAGATGAAACTGGGTAGAAGAACCCTTTTAAAGAGATTTTCAAAAGTGAGATGTGAACAGAGTACCCTTATCTAAAATGATAGACAACAGAATCCCATTCAACCTGACCAACTCATTCAGATAGAGTCTAGCATAATCCACAATTGAATATAAAGTATGGACTGGCAAGAAAGGGCTGACTTGGTTATCCTAACTATAATGATCCCTATCGAATCATGTTGATGACATGTACAAGGAAATCATGTAACAAAATCCGTGTTCACCACCTTCCATTTCTAAATAGGGATGCTAAACTCCTGATGTTTACAACTAGGCATTTAGTGCTCAACCGTAATCTGCTGACAGTTTGAGTCCTTAACCATAAACTCTGGAATATACTTCTTCATACCACTCCACCAATAGATTTCCCGTAAATCATGGTAAATCTGATAACGCTCAACTTACAGTCAATTTAGTGTAAGGCGGTCATTTTCAATATATTTACCCAACTTTGGAGTCGGGGTCGAATCCATGAGGAACAATGTGAGTGGCGATTAAACTAATTTGAAACTATAGCTACAAGTTAAATTCAAACAAATGATACAAAATGATAAAATGAGGGTTTTAATGATTGAACAAAAGTTATTAATACGTCAATTTGCCTTAGAAATCAAAGCTTAAACTGAAATATTTCAAATCAATGATATAGAGAAAGTAGAGGTGTGATCACTATGATTATTAACCCCTAATTGAATGATAGTTGTAGTACTGGATTCTCATGACTTATGGGAAACACCAAATTATTAGTTTCGATAGTCCATCTAAGTGTTTTTTAACCTACCTAGATGTTGAACTCCCTAATTCTCTCGAACTTAGGAAAACATTCTATTCATACTGATTTTATCTCGAGTTGATCAATCCTATTAAAACATGAATCATTAGCTGAGAACTTAACCTTCCCAAATCCTAGTTGATAATTTGCTACCTTTAGTTTATTTCTTAGTTCGAGAAAACAAACATAAGGCCAGATCTATTGCTTGCAACCGATAGAAAACAATCATTACAAAGGAATTATCAAGATGTTACCACAATCACTCGAACCCTAACCAACTATTAAATCCATGAAGGAATAATCATATAGCCCGCAACCCTAGTTATGGGTTTTAGTTCCACATGAGAAAGAAAACGCTAACAATAACTGAATTCATAATTCAGAGTGATTAAACTTACAAAAGCTGTAGTCACAAATTGATTCTCTTCCCAAATTCAAGAAGAATATCACACAACTAAATCAAAGAATTGAAAATTGAAATCTAAGTTTTGAGACCAAAGAGAAGTAAAGTAGTCTTTGGAATAAGTTCAAGATGTTAAGCCTCCTCCAATGAAACCCTAAAAGCTCCTATTTATATCCGTAACTTAAGTAAAATTCAAAATTAAAATTTCAGATTTTTTTCCTTAGCTGATGACATGTCTGACGGCTTATCAGAGATCTGATAGTTTATCAAACCATGTCGTCAGACATGATTCCCATTTCTTACCTTATGCTTATGTATAATGACATACCTAACGGCTTATCAGAGTTCAGATAGATTATCAAGACATGTCATCAGAAAATCTTCTGCTTCTGAGTGATGGCATTCTTGACGGCTTATCAGACACCTGGAGGCTTATCAGGGGATGTCGTCTCACTTATGCTCCAACTTCCTCACACTATCTTCAGCTGATGATAACTCTAATAACTTATCACAAATTTGACGACTTATCAGACAAGTCGTGAACTACACTTTCATGGCTACTTGTTCCAAATTCACTTTTTTTTGCTCTTATTGTCTTTGGTTTTCTTGCATTATCATAGAGAAATCAATCATAAAAAACAAAAGTTGCTAAATACTTTACAATCATTTCTAGTTAAAAGCCTCAAATGTGTTAGCATTAGCTCACAAATCAAAACCCTCAACTTAAAAAAATTATTTGTCCTTAGAAAACTTAAACATAACTAAGAGGATACAAAGCACATTCGGCAGTCAATCATCCATTTTAGTTCAAAACACATTACACTCTCCAAGTTCAATCACTCTAAACCCAACTATGTATATCAATGAAGATCAATAATGCGACACAAGGGAATCAAGATATGGCATCAAATTAGCAACAATAACCATGCCTATATACAAATTACATTTCCCAAACAAGTAGGCAACTAATAATGCAACCGATATGCCCTTATGATAAAGAATTCCCTCCTCACTCATGTGTGAACTCAAGTATGTCAATGCAGGGACGGTCAAGAGACACTCACTCTCAGAAAGAAGTTCCGTCAATATATGCCAAATACCATAAGCTTGCCCTTATTTTCATTACCGAAGCTTTCAGACAGTTAAGCAACCATTGCCCTTATTTTTGTACCACAACCATCCTTGCATATTTTATTTTTTTAATTTTTATTTATTTTTTATTTTTATTTTTTTACCCTTTTTTATACTCACTATACATCACGCACCCTTATGAGAGCTACCCTCAACTAAGGCTATTAGCCTAAGTCAAAGTGCACAATGTCCAAGGAGGACCAAGGCCAAAAAAGGTTCATTGTGATACAAATGGGAAAGTGATAGGTATAATAAAAAGAATAGGTATTCAGGCTCAAAATCAGGATCAAGGGATATTATTCACACATAGAAGGTCATTTAGGCTAAAACTGGACTAATATCAACAACGACCTATGGTCCTTTCTTAACCGCTATTCTAAAACCAAGGCAAGACCAACCGGGCAAAATCTAGATTTAACGCACAACGGGAACTAGGTAGTATCTCACACACATATGGCACAAAGGTACATCACAAGCTACTACCCATTTGGTTCATTTAATTGTTTGTAGTGATTATCATATCCCTAGTACTAATACCTTAAAAAAATTCACAATATTCACATATAGATACACATCACACAGTTACCAGATAAACAATTAGAGAGGTATTTATCATTCCAAGATAAATCAACAAAAATGTGTCAAATGTCCTAGATACTTATTTTCCCCCTAGTTAACCACAACACATCACAAAAGAAAAACAATACGCCTACCACGACCTGAATCGGGGCCCTGGCTATGACGAGCATTCCAAACCATGAAGGCCCGAAACATCCCTATCTATCTGGTAATCATGCACAAAATTCATATGATAATAAGATATACGGAAGATACACAACATTACGAAAAACATGGTCATAAATCAAATGAAATCAACAAAAGAGAGAAAATGTCCCACAACATCTATCGACATCTGAACAATCGCCTGTGAAATCTCTAATACATGACTGAAACAAATTACTGTCTGAAAACTGGGACAAGGCCCCAGTAGACCCAAAACTACTAAATGATAAATAAACTAACAGACATCAGGCGTTCCGAAATATAGAAGGCTCACCACTTGATTCTGCAAATCTGTCGAAAGAGATCTACTAGCTATCGGGACCCCTAAACTGTGCCTCCAAACCTAGGAGGGAAGAGGGTCAATACAAAAGTATTGGTACGCAGAGAAATCAAAAACAAAATATAATATTTTGTTTCCAAATATAGGTGAGAGCCATTATAAAGCAGTTTCATATCAAATCATCTGAAAACTCATGGGCATAATGTAATAGTTTCCAAGAATAATGTAATGTAGCCGAGCTAGGTAGAATACCCTACATATAATATTTACAACAACTGTCAAATCCTAGTTTCCACCAAGATTAGAGTATAAGTGAGGGGAAGACACACAAGATCACACAGTAGGGCGTCTCAACACAATAAAGTACAGTAGTGCCCAAGATCACTTAGCTTGGGCTCCTAACCATAGTCTCAATTTGGGAATGACATAAAGTTAAGTACACAAGATCACTTAGTCTGGTACCAAATCCTCATGTCGGTAAACACGGTTTCCAGCGATAAGCCCTTACACTCAAACGACTTCTTCAGCCATCCACCTATTTCATGTAAAATCAATGCATCAAACTCTATTTAATTCAATCACATATCTTATTCTGTAGGGTATCGTCATACCTGACTTACAAGCTATCAATATCACATCATTCTTTCATACAACCATTATATTCATTATATTTCAACATAACAACCATCTTATTACAAGTCAAAACCATGACCATTTTCAAAATATTTCATGTCACGCTTGTCAGGATGATTTCAAACATTTCACATCCTATCAGAATTTAAAACGAGATCATATAAAGAGAGGGATTTCATGTAATTCATGCTCTCAAGTTAACATCTTTTTGGAATACATGCATATACATATATCATATATTAAACCACTTCGGGAGTAGGCCTAAAGACCAAATCAATATCATAAAACGTTTAAAATAGGATTATATTCATAATTTCAAAACTCCCATTTTTAAAACATGAATTTTTAAGCCCATGAGAATTTTTGAGATAACCCCACGTACCTCTATATTTGAAGATGATAGGTGCTTCTTGAAGCCTATATTCTGGGGATTTCAAATATGCAATTAGTTTCAAAACCCACGATTTAATCTGGAGTTGCATGAGTTTTTATTTTTAAACCCTAAGGAGAGTTCTTGAGCAATTTTGATGGATGGAGGTGTATTTTGGGAACTAAATTTTGTGTTTATGGCTAAATAAGGGTGGGAAAAGGTCCATTTTTCCCCAAAAATGGAGTGTTTAAGTCACTTGAGTAATAATATATGCGGCACAAACCTTATCGGATAATATAGGTTGTGCGGTGCACTCTTTATCACACACATTAGGTTGTGTGTCGCACACCATATGGCATAAGTTAGGGTGTGCGTCAGACACCTTATGCTGCACGACACACTCAACTTTGCAAAGCCATAACTTCTTCCTCGGGTGTCAGATATTTACAAAATTTGTATCATTGGAAAGATAATTTGAATACCTTTTATTTGATATATAGTAGGCATTTTAATTCAATGTATACAAAAAGTAATGGTTGATTGAAGTTGACCTAAGTTTCAACGCTCACTAAAATTCGAACGATAGGAAAACTTTCAACTTGTCCTTGAGCTTGGGGACCTATATGATCTCAATTCATGCTCAAATAGGTTTCCACAATACATAATTTATTAACACACTTAAACCTGCATTGCATTTATGGCTTTTGGAACCTTTACATGAAGGAAATGATGATTTTCATTCTGGTCCGAAATATGGGGTGTTACATTATCTCCCCCTTCAGATCATTCATCCCCAAATGATAGGTAGGAACCTGTTGAAGCTTAAAGGTATGAAATAACGCGGACATGATGTGCCTTATAAGAAAAGACATAACTGATCTGAAATATTTAAACTTCAATAATGAAACTTAATTCTGAGCTGACTTGAGTTTTCTTGCTTCAAGAAGCTGATTCGTGCTAAAAATTTAGGATTCCCTTGAAATATTCATGACCCAGTCATACATATTGAAATTAGGAAGTGAAAACTTATGCAAGTATGAATTATAAGACATCAAGACTTAGATCGTACAAGGGTATTACACTATCTGAGCTGAAATACTTGAAAATTTTTGAGATTATACGCTGAACTCTTATGCACCGAGTCATGAATAGATAGCTGAATCTGAAACATGATGCTTGGAATGAACTGAACTCACAATTTATATGGATGGAATAGATTATCTCTTAGGAATGGACATACGCATGAGACTTCGGATAGTAGGACTGGGTGGAAAGGTGAAAAAACCACAGTAACTTGTTTGCCCGACTGTTAAACTGAATTACTGACTGAATTATACCAGACACTAATACTCAACTGGAGTATCTCTTCAACTTTCTCTCTAAAGAAGTTCTAGCAGTAATAGGAAGCCATGAATCTTAGGTATGGATTACATAATGCATCCAACTGAGGGAAATCACAACATTTACACTACTCTGCAGTCTGGAATATAGACATATAACTCGTAAATTAGGATAGAATTTCCAGGTCCTAGTCAATGCGACTTCTTACTTTAAAGATTAGAACACTCCTCGAATACTCCCTTAACTATACTATTACCCGTAGATACCACATTTATTCGATCCAACTTATTTGTTCTCGTATTTGCATTTATAAATCTTTCTACTAATGTCTATGGTATCTTAAATCCTTTTCACCGGGATCAGGCCTAACTCCAACTCGCAAAATACTACATACGACTCCACGACACAAGTCTAAACCATAAGATTCCACCTTCTATATCTCTTAAAAGATCACACCCTAAGCCTATCATGCCTTACCACTTCAATGGCTAACTCTGAACTATTACTACGAAGTCGCTAGCGCATATAGCGTTCCTTAACAAAAATTCCAACATGTCATTCAAGCCTATCTCCATAAGCACATATGAATTTCAAAGTAAACACTCATAAAGACACACTTCACATATTATACTAACCATCTATTGATATAGCTCCCACACTCTACCCCAAGAACATACACACACACACCTTTCAGGTAACCATCACATGCATCAAAGACTTGTCCCCAACCTTACTTCGCACTTATGGCCTTATCTAAAATAAGAATACTATGATCTTTCACCAACTAGAAACATTTACTCATCACCACTACCATCACATAAAGAGGAGTCATTAAAGATTAGAACATAAGATCTTGAAGCATAGAAGGATGTTATATGAAACTTGATACTTAACTGAGGCTTGGGGAATAGCAAATCAACATCCGAGATTTATCAAAGAAAAAAAATCTGAATTGGGGCATACATAGCTATGAACTATATTCCACCTATCGTAAAGAGTATAGCATGAATTATGGGAACTGAGCACACTATAAAGCGTGAATACATGAGTCATGAGTTGTATGATCTTAATTTAGAGCTCATAACATATGGAATATGATTCCGACGGCTGAATGAACTGAAGTTACTCATTTAGGAATCTGGAAGAGCACGTGATTTTCTATAATATACATGAACATGAACTATGATCATGGAACTGAAACGTGAGGTATGAGTAGGTATTAGGATAACTGAAAAATACTGATACCGGAATGGGTTGAGCCTCACTCTTTCCTTCTGATGTTCTATGTCATACTGACATCACTACTAGAATCTGAAATCCTGATTTGGTTATTCGCTCTATCATCTCCCCTTAGCTTCAATCCATCATATTAACCCGAATGAATACACCTGAAAGTGGAAAACCCATTGTTAATACTACTTTCTGAGATACACTTTATCATTCTCTAGACCCCCTAGTCATCATATAATACTTGCACACTTACTAACTTTGGGTCTTCATGGGTATCCCTATAGTCGGAGTGCATACCCTCTAGCGCCTTAACTCTTATTTCTATTAGTTCAACCTTCAAAACCACAAACTTAGAATCTATCACTCAACATGGATATCACCAAGCCTTCAATGAATCATACTACTTCTGACATAGCCTACCAATATTGCAACTCCAAACTGACATCTCTCTACTATGAGAATCAAGATCATATAAAAAGGCTCAACACTATCAATCAAAACTCCTTAACTTGGCTATTTAGAACACTATATACCCTCTAACTAGTCTGTCTCCACCTTGCAACTCAACGGTACCACTCATCACACAAAACGTGTAATAGTCTTAGAAAATACCGTAACCTCAGATTACCTTGGGCATACTTCTACATTATATATGCAACATCATACTTCACTATGAATCAAATAAACTTAAGCTCTTACATATACCGTTAATCCTATTAGATTACTTCCATAAAACTAGTGTCATTAACCAAGAAATCATCACATCCACCTACATGGACATCAATTGTTCAAAACTTAATGTCTAGTGATAAACATGATTTTACAACCCAACCTTACGCATGATTCTCACTTGGATACCATGAAATAGACATCAAGAAACACTAGTACACTAGAACTTCCAAAAAACAAATAATTGATCTTGACCTTAAGGTCTTCCTTATCATAACTCATTAGCACGTACTATTTTAACACATCAGGCCTACTAATTTTTTTTCCACAAAACATACATCATTAATCTCATGCCACTATTTTTACCACCATATTCTACATTAAATTCAAGCATATAGTCCTGTACCAATCATCCATCACTACTGAAAAATACAACATAATATGCTAGTCCATAAAATTTAGGACATACTATACAAACGTCTCAAAAATCATTGCATACCTTCTCCCAAGTAGTACTAGTTTACAATTACCAACGAAAAGAAGGTTAAGGGGTAAAGTTACATAATAGACATGATCAACCTTAATCTTATATTATAATCCCATACAATCTTTTCTACTCATACGGATTTCTCACCTCATACTTAATTACCCAAACATACATTTAGACTACCTTCAAATTCCAAAAACAACTATGAGTCTATACTTACAACTTACTAGCTAATATAGCCATTTCACACTTCAAGCAACAGATAAATCACCCTAACTAAAAACTCCTTCTCTACCTTCAACTAAACTAACACACAAGGATGAGTCACCTCTTTACCAACTCAATCTCATACAAACAGATTCAGCTATACATATATTAAACCAACACAAGAACAACAAGTTGCTAGTGAATCGAAATAGGCATCACATGGCTTCACTAGACTTTCATTTTGTATTTTGAACAAGAAAATGAGATGAATGACAAGTCAACTATGCTAGTGAATCAAAAGAGTCCCACACGGCTTCACTAGACTTTATTTTTTTCAACAACACCTTGATGACAAGATTACATGAGATAGAAATTTAATATGCAATATCTAATGAACTAAGAATACACATCTTACTCTATATAAATGAAATCGAAGTCAAACACTTCCTCCACGGACTACCATATCATCCACATTTACTATTAGTTACCATATTAGTCTATCATCATAAGGGGGTAAATCATTCTCAAACATCGGTTATTCAACTAAACTATTCATTTATACAAAAGTCACCCTCACTCTAACTTCTAACTTTGTGACTTCACATCACCAACTTCTTGGTCTAATTTCACTTCCAATAGGTCATGACTACAACACTTTAATGCATACTACTATTCGGGTGGAAATATAGTTCCAACATTCTACTACACATCATCCCCCTTAAGCAAGACATTTGTAACATAAATTTGAAGAGGACTAAATGCAATTAATACCTTAAGCTGAAAAGCACAATTCCATCAGGATCAATGTTTACATCGGAATCAATACACATTGAAGCACTAATAGACTCTTCTCAATTCCTTGCACAAATTTTAACTCTTATATGGTTCAATCAGAAAGAACCATACCGTTTAGATTCTAAACTTCTGCACTTGAATCACCTCAATAATGAGACATATCTGAGGATATTAGAGTAAGGAAAGAATTTGGGTTGACTTTTTTTTACTTTCGTATGGGCGACACCATAGCACGAATTAGAGTATGAAAAAGTAACATTCTGACTCTATTGCACGAACTAGAACATGAAGAAAGAGAGACATTCCTAAACGCCTAGTAGCCTTCTACTTATAAGTATGGCACACTACACACCCATAAACAAGATTCTACCCAATGCAATTTCGTAGACATCTTGGGACCATGAACCGTGCTTTGATATCAAGTTTGTCACGACCCAAAATGGGGCCCATGCCATGACGAGCATTCCGAACCATGAAGGCCTGAAACACCCCTATCTATCTAGTAATAATGCACATAATTCATATAATAATAAGATATACGGAAGATACACAATATTACAGAAAACATGGTCATAAATCAAATAAAATCAACATAGGGGAAATAATGTCCCACAATATCTATCAACATCTGCACAACCGTCTGCAAAATCTCTAATACATGAATGAAACAAATTACTATCTGAAAACTGGGATAAGGCCCCCAGTAGACCCAAACCTACTAAGTGATAAATGAACTGACAGACATCAGGCCTTCCAAAATATAGAAGGCTCACTAATTGATTCTGTAAATCTGTCAGAAGAGATCTACTGGTTATTTGGACCCCTAAACTATTCCTACAAACCTGGTAGGGAAGGGGGTCAATATAAAAGTATTGGTATGCAAAGAAATCAAAAATAAAATATAATATTTTTTTTCCAAATATAGGTGAGAGCCATTATAAAGCAGTTTTATATCAAATCATTTGAAAACACATGGGCATAATGTAATAGTTTTCAACAATAATGTAATACAGCTGAGCTAGGTGGAATACCTTACATATAATATTTACACCAACTGTGAAATCTAGGTTGTCGCTAAGATTAGAGTATAATTGAGGGAAAGACACGCAAGATCACACAGCAGGGTGTCTCGACCCAATAAGGTATAGTAGTTCCCAAGATAACTTAGCCTGGGCTCCTAACCATAGTCCCAATTTGGGAATGACATAAAGTCAAGTACACAAGATCACTTAGCCTGGTACCAAATCCCCATGTCAAAAAACATGATTTCCAGTGATGAGCCCTTACAGTAAAATGCCTTCTTCGAGTATCCACCTATCTCATGTAAAATCAATGCATCAAAGTCCATTTAATTCAATCACATATCTTATTCTGTAGGGTATTGCCATACCCGACTTGCAAGCCATCAATATCACATCATTCTTTCATTCAACCATTATATTCATCATATTTCAACATAACAACCCTCTCATTGCAAGTCAAAACCATGACCATTTTCAAAATATTTCATGTTACGCTTGTCAAGATGATTTCAAACATTTCACAACATATGAGAATTTAAAATGAGATCATATAAAGAGAGGGATTTCATGTAATTCATGTTCTCAAGTTAACATCTTTTCAGAATACATGCACATACATATATCATATATCAAACCAATTTGGGAATAGGCCTAAAGACCAAATCATTACCATAAAATGTTTAAAATAGGATTATATTCATAATTTCAAAACCCCATTTTTAAAACATGAATTTTTAAGCCCATGAGATTTTTAAGATAACCCCACGTACCTCTATATGCGAAGATGATAGGTGCTTCTTGAAGCCTATGTTTTGGGGATTCTAAATATACAATTAGTTTCAAAAACCTACGGTTGAATCTTGAGTTGCTTGGGTTTTTATTTAGAAACCCAAAGGAGAGTTCTGGAGCAATTTTGATGAATGAAGGTGTATTTTGGGGTATTTGGGAATTGAATTTCATGTTTAAGGCTAAATAAGGGTGGGAAAAAATCCATTTTCCCCAAAAATAGAGTGTTTAAGTCACTTGAGTAATAATATATACGGAGCACACTTTATCACATAATATAGGTTGTCGGCGCACTCTTTATCGCACACATTAAGTTGTGCGTCGCACACCTTATGGCATAAGTTAGGGTGTGCGTCGTACACCTAATGCTGGATGACACACTCCACTTTACAAAGCCATAACTTCTTCCTCGGGTGTCAGATTTTTGCGAAATTAGTATGGTTGGAAAGATAATTTGAATACCTTTTATTTAATATATAGTAAGAACTATAATTCAATATATACAAAGAGTAATGGTCGATTAAATTTGACCTAAGTTTCAACGCTCACCAAAATTCGTACAATAGGAAAACTTTCAACTTGTCCTTGTGCTTGGGGACCTCTATTATCTCAATTCATGCTCAAATAGGTTTCCACACTACATAATTTATTAACACACTAAACTTGCATTGTATTTATGGCTTTGGAACCTTTACATGAAGGAAATGACAATTTTCGTTCTCATCCAAAATGCAGGGTGTTACAACTCCTAAACATACTGGCTCTACTAAGAACAAGACTCTGGGGAAAAGAGGCACGACAACAAAAACCCCAAGAGGACATCAACACCTACAAGTATTCTCACCCTCAACGTAAAATCATTCATTATCCCCAATGCCTTAAACTAAAACAAGAGAGTTAGAAATATACCTGTGACACCATAGGTGCAGAGATCTGATGTCAATCACATAATACAAATACAA
>NW_025879476.1:0-5067 GCF_002878395.1 Capsicum annuum
TATGCTATATATACATGTTGTATCAGATTTTTACATATCTTTTGACATATTTTGGAGATCAAGGGGCTGCTACAACTTCATGACTATTTTTTTATTAATTTTATTTGGTTGATTCATGTTTTTAGTTGCTAATTACAACATTATGATTATAATTATGACTATGCATGGCTAAACACCCTCTTTTTGGGGTTGAAGCCAAGAACATGATTATTATTTCTATGGATTAAGTTTGTTTGATTTTCTTATCAATATTGGTTATTTTTTTTTTTATTATTATAACTGTTTTAGGGATTCGCGACCCTTAGAATACATCCATTGTCAACCTTGTGAACTCGGGAGAGAGAATAGGGAGATAAAACATAGGAACAAGCAGAGTATGGTTCTTGATTCTTTATAAAATAATAAACTTGAATTAGTATCTAGGACAGGAATGTACTTAGATACCTTACTTGATTCATATGTAGGATGATATTTGTTAAGAACTTAAGTGAATTATTACTTCCCCACTCAACGATGTAGGTGTAAGGTTTAACTTAGGTAAAAGATTAGAGGTTGGGAAACCATAATTGAGCAATTAACTCTACAAATCAATAACCAAGATATGCAAGTTAACGAATGAAATCCAATAGCATAATATGATTGTTTAGAGTGCTTCAACCCTAATTTTCTCTTATTAATTGTCTCAAGACCTTTACTTTCCGCATTATTTAGTTTTAATTTAAAATTTCCAAACTCTTTATTTGGTTACTCTCGCATCAATTGAATCTAAAGTGTGAACTGAAATCAAATTTTTGCCAAATCTAGTCTCTTTAGGATCGACAACACAACTTTCTTGAAGGCCACTATATTACTTGGTAGACCATGTACACTTGCGTGGTGCTTGGGTGCTTTTATGCACACCATGTGTTTGATGAAACACCTACTTGAGGTTTGTTTGCTTAATTGAGTGGTGGGTGATTTAATTGGGTTATTATGATTACAAGTGATGTGTTTGGTGCTGAATTGGAACATTGAGCTTGTTCACATGTGTTGTTATTTTACCAATTCAATCTCTTACTTTACATGCACACCACATGTTTGTTAAAATGTCAATTAGAGACATTTGTCTTATATGCTAATACAAGAATAAATGACCAAAACCAAAAATAGACACTAAAGACACAAAAATCAGCAACCATAAGTAAAGGAAAACAACACATAAAAAGGAGATGAAGAAGAAGATAGCATAAATGTAAAGATGGGTAATGAGACCCATACTATCACCAATGATTAACATAAGAATGTGTCTCAAATATTCAAACACACCTCACCAATGGTAGTTCAAACCTCACTCTTAGGTGGACCAAAGGAATTCACACTCCTCAATCACACCTTTTGTAATACTTCGTACTTCTACCTAGCTTAAAATCATCCCAGAAATGTTAAAGGCTTGTTTTCAAGATTAATCCACCTTTATACAAATGGTATTTTCAATCGATATCAAATTTGCCCAAATCTGACATCCGGGCGGAGATTTAGAGCTTTTTTAGTGAGACAGTGTATCACTTGACCCATCAACGCATCGCGGCAGGACAAAATGGCAATCGTCAAAATCCAGTGGGCCTCTGTGATTATGGCGCGCTGCGCCAAAGCTCAAATTGAGAATTTTTCCTTTTCTAGTGTCTCAGTGTGATACCACCGCGTTGCACCAAATTTCTAAGTTGGAAACAAAGTGGCAATGCGATAAGCCCCAAGTCGCGCCATCATGCAATTTCCCAGTCATCAAATTCTAGAGACACGGCGCAATAGCGCCGCGTCGTGCCATTGGTCCAAATTAGGAAATTTTACAAAATTTAAATACGTGTCCAAGGGTTAAAAAGGTCAATTTTCCACCCCTATATATACCCAATAACACATGATTCAATCATATTTCACCCAAAATATATTTTTTCTCTCAAGTTTCTCTCAAGAACAAGCTAGGGTTTTCAATTGGAGATTCAAATCCAAGACCCAAATTCAAGAATCTCTTCGTCACTCTTCATAGAATCAAGAACTAAGGTATGCACAGTATTAATTCATGAATTCCTTTCATCCATAAAGCTCAAGAATCCTATTTTAAACTATGAATTGTAATGTTTATCTTGTGGGTTGATTGAAATCATGATAGTGTTGTTGTATGATTCCCAAGATATGGTTTTATGTGTTTGTCTTGAAATTATGTTAGTATGTAAGATGAAATTAATGAATTGAGTGGTTTATCATGTGTAGTTTGATGAATACACCTATGCCCTGAGTGTTCATGCAAGGTGCTTGATAATATGCCCCAATGAATGAATGATGATCAAGTACTTAGTTTCCATGTGTCAAGATTATGTCATGTCTCTTAAGTGATGCTATACCTATTTGATTAAGATGCTTCCCATGATAAACCTATGCATTGCGATTGCTTGATGAGATTTTCATAAGATTAGAAGCATGAAATTATGCCATGTTTATACGCATTACTATTTATGTACAACATTATGATGATCATGTGCTTCATGAAATTCCCAACTATGAAATTATGAATTGTTGATATTGGTCATGTGATCAAAAATGTCAAGCCTTATCAGTTTCATTCTATCAAGTCCTGGGGGTACTTGTACCCGATAATTTAGCTGTGTGCCTAGAGCCATGTCATGTTTTCACGATAATCTCAGTCAAGCCATGATCAGTAGAATTTAGTCAGTCTCATGACTCAGGAAAACTTAGTAAATTCAGTATCAGTGCAGTCGTTTCTAAAAATCTCAGAAATCTCAGTAATCTCAGTAGCTCAGTAATCTCAGTGACCTTTGTGGTCTCAGTAACATCAGTAATCTCTGAGATCTTAGTAATCTCAGAAATCTCCACAATCTCAGTCAGTAATACAAAAATCTTAGTAATATTTCTTCAGTCAACAAAATTTAGTTAATTCAGTTCAGCTTAGTAATCCATGTTCAATGTCTATTCAGATGGGAGTAGAAATTAGCAACGAGTAAACCCAAGGATGGGAACACACACTATCATATGAGGGTGTGATTCTTAGAAGTCATCCTTGCATTCTAAAACTATGTAGCCAACATAGGTTGAGACATCAACCCTGTCAGATGAGGGTTAATGAGGTGGATAAACACTGTCAGATAAGGGCCCCATCATTCTCTTAGGGGACACTATCAGATGAGGTTCACCCATAGATTGTCCTTACCAGTGGCGCGGTATTGACGCCCTTCTAATTTGGGTTACAAATTGGACCCCAACTCAGCCATAATGGCATACCAGGGGCATGTCGTGTTAGATAACTACTTCCCACAATTTCATGTTATAGAATCAGGACTGTCAGACACAGTCAATCAATCTCAGTAATAGAAATCAGATAGTTCTACAGATTTCAGGAATGTCAGATACAGTCAACTCAGATATAGTATGGAACTCAGCTAGTTCCATCAGATTTAGGACTTTCAGATACAGTCACTCATGTTATCAGTATTAAGACTCAGGACTGTTAGATACAGTCAATCAGACCAGTTCTTCATAATCAGAACTGTCAGAAACGGTCTTTCCTCTATTAGTAAAATAACATTAGTCTCTCAGTATTTAGTAGACTTAGTCATTCAGTATCCCAGTACTAGTACTTAGATATCAGTAAATCCATGTTACCAGAATTCATGAGTAACCATTATCACGATCTTAGTTATAGTTACGTATTCATGTATGTATTCTCACATTCATGTTATTCAGTTAGTTAGTATTGTTCATGCATATGAACCCTTTATATTCAACCTACCTCACTTGCATACCAGTACATTCAATGTACTGACACATTTATGCTATGGTGTTTTATACCATAGGTTTAAAGCACGAGCTCCTGAGCATCCTTAGTAGATCAAACATTCAGTAGCCAGACTAGAAATGAGTCCTCATCAGTCGAGGATAGCATGATTATTTTACTACTTTATTATTTTAGTAGTTCGGAGTTGGTTAGGGACATCTCCCATCAACTCTACCATTTTCAGATATTTTAAAGGATTTCAACTAGAGTGTTTTTAGAATACAGTATGTTTTTAGATAGTTTTATTTCAGTTTTAGGTATTGTTATACCCCATTACAGACATTGTTCTATATTCAGTATTAGTTCATCTTTGAACCTTATGGCCTTATAGCTTATATTCTGTATATTTACAGTATATTATTCAGTTCTCAATTACAGATATTAGTCATAGGTTAGCTTGTGTTCCTTCGAGTTCATGAACATCATATAGCATTATGGGTAGCAGATTTGGGGCGTTACACATTTCTTGCCAATTGATCAAGACAAGTGAAATTCATCAAATGCATTAATCTCTCAAGTTTGGATGTCTTTTCCAAGACCTACACTAATATGGCTTTTTCAAGCCCTAATCTAAGGAAAGAAACTACACTAAGAGTAATACTAAATTTCAATTCATCAAAGTCTAATGAAAATGAAAGCTAAAAGGTCTATTTATACTATTATATAATAATGACTAAAATGCCCTTAATGAAGGGTGCTCCTTCAGAGTGTTAAAGAGAGGTCTTAAAAGACCACAATGCCTTTAGTTAAGGTGCCTATATGATGTAGAAATTCCTTCTTCTCTCTTCAATTTGGACAAGGCTTTGTAATGGTTCCAAAATGTCTTCAAGAACTTGTAAATCCAAGACTTGATCCTTTAACAATCCGAAGCTTGAACCTTCTACAAGACCTTATAATCCTTGTGCTTTTTATGCTTGTATCATCCTCTCCATCTTGAAAGGAGTTTGACCTCAAATTCGCACCTTGCAAAACCAAAAAGAGGGACAATAAGCACATAATCCTCATGATATGAGGGTTAGCATTAGTACCACAATTATACAAACACACCAAGGGGGTACACTCTTGGAATATAGCTAATAATCCTTTGTTATAATCATGAAACACTTACTACAAGCATTCCAAAGGACATGAATAAGATGGACATCAAATAAACAAGAGTGAAACCCTAAATCACCATCACATATATCAACAAGCCAAGGTTGTTCACATTTGAAATACATCCATGGGTCTTTTGTGTGTGA
>NW_025879477.1:0-5190 GCF_002878395.1 Capsicum annuum
ATTCATCATTTTCCAGTGAGACACCGCGATAGTGGTGCATCGCGATGGCCTTCCAAATCAAAATATTTTTGCTTTTCCAGTTCCAAATATAATTAAAAAGGGGTATTATGGTCAATTCTCAAACCCCCAATCCGTCCAAAACAAGAGATTAAACCCATTCTAAGACTATTATGCTCATTATTCATCAATTCTCTCTCAAATAAAAATCCTAGAGTTCAAATCTTCTTCTCCAAGAAATTAAAATTCACCCTTGATTCTCCAAGAAAGCTCTAAATTGAGGATTACCAAGACAAGATAATCAAGAATCCATATTCAAGAACTCAAATAGGAATCCAAAGTTCAAGTTTCTTCATCTAATTATCTACCAAGGTATGTGGGGTTATGAACAAGGACAATCCTTTCGTCTTTGTTCCCAATATTATATTTTAAAGTAAATTTCTTATTATTTGAAATTAGGGTTCATACTTAATTATCAGTATTTGAAGATTATGAATTTACAAGTGATTGAATGTTGAATTGCATGACTATTTTCATATATGCATGTAATGCAATTTTTCAAATTTTCCAATTGAGTTTAAGCATGATATTGTGATTCTTGATTTCATTATTTTGATATTGTTGAAGTATTTTCAAGAAGCATATTGAGCATGATGATTTTCTTTGAATTTACATGAGTTTGAAGCATGGGTTATTATCCCAAGATTGAATATTATTATTTCAAGAAAGATTATGCTTTAAGCATCTTATGATCAGATTATTTTTAGATTATTCAGTAAAACTTTGATCTCTTGATCCTCAGATAAGATTTGGAATCACTTTACAAATCTATCACAGGTTATAGAATTCAGAATAGCTTTATTTACAGATTTAATTAGACAAATACATAATTGGTTTCAGAATAAATCCTTATGCTAGTTTTAAAGTGGATTTCCAACAAAATAAGCGTAGCCTAAAGGGCGTAGTATTTAGAACCAAGTGGAAAGTGTGGGATTAGCGTGCCCTATCATCCACAGAACTACGTAGCCAACATAGGTACATATTATTAGATTATTCCCACTTAAACGTGGATGACAATTACAGATGTGATCACTTAGCTCAGGTTATACTCCTTGGCAAGATTATGACACTTCTCCCCATTGTGAGGTTTTCCCTTTAGGGGAACAAGACGTTGGATTCTATGTTTTCTCACATAGTTTATGTCGGTTAGAAGAACCTCCCTTGTAGAGCAGTTTGTCCCTAACAGTAAAAGCTTTCATTATAGTTTTAAAGTATTTCCCTAAAGTTGGTGAGTCCTCATAGTTTGGGGACTTATTTATTTAGATTTTGTAGCTTATTAGTTTATATGATTCAACATTCTTTTCAGATAGTTCGAGTTAGTTGGGGGTTTGTCCAAGTGACTCTCTAGTTATTAGTAGTAGAGGTTTGTCAGACTGCTAGTTTTGATACAAATTATTCAGTATTGAGAATTCAAACCTTACTTCAGATTTTTCTCAATTATTTCAGACAGTTTTTTGAAATAGTATGACTCTTAGGTCTATGTTTCCTATATGATGAGATTCAGACTTAGTACCAGGAAGACAGGGTTAGCTTAAGGCTACTCATTGTCTTGAGCACCGTGTGACATCTCGGGACTAGGTTTTGGGGCATTACAAACTTGGTATTAGAGCTTAAGGTTTATAAGAGACTTAGAGAGTCAGGCAATCCGCATTACGTAAAGTCTTGATCATGGGTGTGAAGAACGCCATATTTATGAGCAAGAGGCTACAGGAAGTTCTTTGGAAATTATCTCTTTCGTTCATGATCTATTGTACTTACAGTACCTCTATCTGCTTTTAACTCGTGTTCTTACGTGATATTTGAATATGCGTCCTCGTCAAGCTAATGCCCACAAAAATGATAACCAGCCACCCTAGCCCGCCGATCCTCTGAATGAGAATACTTCCTATGATGAGTTTAGGGATGCCTTTCAGGCATTGGCCCAAGCAGTGAATTCTAATATTTAGGATAACTATCAGTCTGCAGTCCCACTTTAGTAGAATGGTGATTTAGAAGCAGCCAGAATTAAAGACTTCATGAGAATGAATCCACCAGAGTTCTTTGGGTCAAAAGTAGGTGAGGACCCATAACTTTATTTAGATAAGGTAAAGAAGATCACCCAGATTATGCATATTTCTAAAGAGGAGAGTGTAGAGTTGGCATCCTGTAGGTTAAAGGATGTAGCGTATAATTGGATAGTCATCCGGAAGAATGGTAGAGGTGAGAATGTAGCTCCTATGAGTTGGCAGGTATTTCAAGATGCTTTTCTAGGTAGGTTCTTTCTACATGAAATGAGAGAGGCTAAGATAGAGGAGTTTGTTAACCTGAGGCAGGGCTCGATGACAGTGAATGAGTACTACCTTAAGTTCAATCAGTATTCTAATTATACCCCTGATATGATGGCTGATCCTAGGGTAAGTATGAGTAAGTTTATTACTGGAGTGTCTAGATTGGTAGTCAAGGAGTGTAGGACTGCCATGCTTATTTGAGACATGGATCTTGCTAGGTTGATGATTCATGCTAAAAATATTGAGGCAGAGAAGTTGAAGGGAAGAGATAACAGTAATAAAAAGGCTAAAATAGGGTAGTTTGAGTATGGCTAGGCTAGGTGTCAAGGGGGAAATCGATCATAGTTTCAGAATCATTCATCTGTCCCAGCACCATCTTTAGCTAGGATCCTCCTGCTAGATCTATACAAAATCAGTGGGGTAAGTCCTCTATGTCCATATCTTAGAATAGTGTGAGTGGAAGGCCCGGTTATCCTTCTTGTGCTAAGTGTGGTAAAAATCATCCTGGAGACTGCTTAGCTGGATAGAAAGGTTGTGGTTGTGGTAAATTGGGTCATGGAATTAGAGAGTGTCTGCATGCTAAGTAGGGAAACAGAGATGTTTGTACCCAGACTTAGGCTACTAGTGCACCAGCTCCTTTAGTTTGCCTAGTTCCTCCTCAGGGCGCATCATCTAGTACCGGTGGTGGTCAGTTCCAAAATTAGTTTTATGCTTTACCATCCTATCAGGAGTAGGGGGATTCACCAGATGTTGTTACTGGTATGCTTCGTATCTTTCATCTTGATGTTTATGTTTTGTTAGACCCTGGGTCGAGTTTCTCTTATGTGACCCCATTAGTTGCAGTCAATTTTGAAATAAGTCCTGAAAAGATCCTTAAGCCTTTCTTGGTTTCTATCCCAGTAGGTGAGTCGTTGTTGCCAAACAGATTTATAGAAAGTGTCCTATCATTGTCCTTTATAAAATCATGTTAGCAGACTTAATAGATTTAGATATGTTTGACTTTGATCTTATTCTTGGTATGGATTGGCTCCATTCTTATTATGCATCCATAGATTGTCGCACCCGAGTGGTGAAGTTTTAGTTTCCAGATGAGCCAGTCTTTGAGTGGAAAGGTAATTCAGTGTCTCCCAAGAGTCACTTTATATCTTATCTTAAGGCCAAAAAGTTGATTTCTAAAGGGTATATCTATCTTCTAGTTTGAGTCAAGGACACTAAATTTAAGACTCTAATAGCTCAGTCAATCAGTGTAGTCAATGAGTTTCCTGATATTTTTCCTAAATATTTGCTAAGGGTACCTCCCGATAGGGAAATAGAATTTGGTATTGAACTTTTCCTAGCTACTCAACCTATTTCTATTCCTCCTTATCATATGGCTCCCGCCGAGCTTAAAGAGTTAAAGTAGCAACTCAAAGATCTTCTAGATAAAGGTTTCATAAGGCCTAGTGTTTCTCCATGGGGGGACTCCCGTCCTATTCGTGCAAAAGAAAGATGGTTATTTGCATATATGCATTGACTATCATTAGCTGAATAAATTCACAATCAAAAGAAAATATTCTCTTCCTAGAATTTATGACTTATTTGATCAAATCCAAGGTGCAAGTTATTTCTCAAAGATAGACCTTAGATCCGGCTATCATCAACTTAGAGTAAGGGAATGTGATATCCCAAAGGCAATTTTTAGAACTCGTTATGGTTATTTTGAGTTTATAGTCATGTCCTTCGGGCTAACAAATGCCCCAACATCCTTCATGTACTTGATGGACAGAGAGTTCAAACAGTATCTAGACATGTTTGTCATAGTCTTTATCGATGATATTCTTGTATACTCACGTAGTGATAATGACCATACAGACCATCTTAGAATTGTGTTACAAACTCTTAGAGATCACCAGTTGTTCGCCAGATTCAGTAAATGTGAATTTTGGCTAAGTTAAGTAGCTTTCCTTAGTCATATCATTTCCAGTGAAGGTATTCTAATTGATCCCCAAAAGACAGAAGCAGTAATAAATTGGCCTAGACCTATCTCGCCGTCAGACATTAGGATTTTCTTGGATTTAGTTGGATATTACAGATGTTTTTTTGAGGGTTTCTCATCTATTGGGTCTCCTATATATAGATTGACCCCAAAAAAATGTTAAGTTTCATTGGTTAGATTCTTGCGAGAAGAGTTTTTAGGAGTTGAAGACTCGACTCACTTCAACCCCAGTTCTAGCATTACATGATGGTACAGATGGTTTCGTTGTGTATTGTGATGCCTCTAGAGTTGTTTTGGATTGTGTTTTGATGTAGAGAGGTAAGGTCAGAGTCTATGCCTCTAGACATCTTGAGCCTCACGAAAAGAACTACCTAATCCATGATCTTGAATTAGCTGCTGTTGTGTTTGCTTTGAAAATCTGGAGACATTATTTATATGGAGTGCATGTTGATGTGTTTATGGATTATAAAAGCTTGCAGTATGTGTTTACCTGGAGGGAGTTAAATCTTCGATAGAGAAGGTGGTTAGAATTGTTGAAAGATTATGATATGAGTGTGTTGTATCATTCTGGCAAGGCGAATGTAGTGGCATACGCTCTTAGTAGATTGTCCATGGGCAGTGTTGCTCATGTGGAGAATTACAAGAAAGAGTTAGTTTGAGAAATTCATCGATTAGCTAGATTGGGTGTGAGATTGGTTGATTCAACTGAAGGAAATGTTTGGGTCCTGAATAGTTCTGAATCTTCCTTAGTTTTGGAAGTGAAAGAGAAACAAGATAGGGATTTTAGTTTGGTCAAACTGAAGGAGTCAGTTAAAGACCAAAAGACAGAGTTTTTCTCCTATGGGGGAGATGGTGTGTTGAGATACTAGAGTAGATTGTGTGTGTCATATG
>NW_025879478.1:0-4882 GCF_002878395.1 Capsicum annuum
TCAAAAGAGGTTTATTTCTTTTGAATGTTGTACTTGTAACTACGGTGTAAAAATTCTTACTATAGTAATATCAGTTGCTCCTCTTGGTTCGAGGTTTTTTCCTTGAATTCCACATAATATCCTTGGTGTCATTTTTTTCATTTATTTTTTTATTATTTTGCCACAAATACTTTAGTTGTTATTTCGCGTTTACCCAACAATCACGTTATTCATTTCAACGACAACTTTTATACTCAGATTTACGCGCCAACAAGACACAATGATTATGTATCTAACTCATTCCCCGGTATATCTGACGCTATCGAGAGAGCCAAGAGCCTCAACACTCCAGACTCGTGGCGTTCTGTACAACATGAAGTTTGGCGAGTTGTTCGAGCCATCACACAAGCCTCACTAGTCCTTACCGGTCGACTAACATGAATCTCTGTGAGTGTTTGAATTGACTTATTTTTAAGTGTTTTTAACTTTTAAGCACTTTTTAAATTTTTTATCATTCACAATGTTATTATGTGTTCAAAAATAAATGAAGCAAGTTAGATGAATTGTTTCACAATCTTGGTTTTAATATATAATTATAATTTGTGATATTTTGTTGAAGATCAAAAGTTAATTCTTAATGAAAAAGTTTGTCTATTAATGTTCATTTAGAATAAAAATGTGCCTAGAATCTCATCCCCAACAAGACAAAATTCATGCCTATATAATAATTCTAGAAAATTATTATATACACTGCATCCAATTTTAACCTAATGTACTTGATTCACATTATTTTTTTTTTTTAAAAGAACAGATTTGGAATGTACAAGTATGACTATAATTTGCACATCAAATATTACTACTTTCTACCTAAAATTATTCCATTTTTGTAGCTCTAATTTCATATAATTCTTTTAATTTTCATGACTAATTTAGATCCACACATGAAGAGATTTATTTATCACTCCTTTTCATAGATCAAACAACACTATACATAATTTTGACTTCAAAATTTACTTAGTCAACTAGTTTAAATTCACTAGGAAAAAAAAACTTTTTCTACCTTTAGGAAACCTGTTTGTTAATATCGTAATTTGTTGAGATAATAATAACATATCTATAGTGTAATCTCATAAATGGATTTAGCTCAAATTCGAGACATCTAAAACTAATAATAACATATTTATAGTATAATCTCACAAATGGACAAATGGCCAAAAGCCCCCCAACCTTTACCCAAAATCCCAATTACACACCTATTCTTTATAGGGGACCTATTACCCCCCCCCCCTGCCGAACCATTTTAAAATGGATTTATTTCCCCTCCTAAATGCTTAGGTGGCACGGAAGGTGTAGTGTACTCTCTTTGAGAGAGTGAAGACGTTTTATCCCCTTAATTTTTAAATTTTTTAATTTCTTATGGTTTTTATTTATTTTTTTCATTGTCTTCTTTCTATTTTCTTTCATTAACACCATGGCTTTTCTTTCTTGTTTTTTCTCGGGAAAAGGCATCGTTTTCAACCTAAACTATACCCGAAAAGTCTAAGTCACACCTAAACTATACTAGTGACCTATTACGCACCTTAACTGTAAAAAAGTGATATTATTACCTCCCCACAACCCCTATTCTAAGGCGCGTGTGTTACATTTATTTTAGGCGCGTCCAACCTATTAAATAACAAAAGTAAACGGCTAAAAACATTAAGGGAAAAGTCATCGTTTCCACCCCAAACTATAGTTGAAAAGTCGAATCCACACCTAAACTAAATAAGTGACCTATTACACACCTTAACTATAAAAAAGTGATACTTTTTACTGACGTGGTGCTGATATGGCAGCGCGTGTAAAACACTACACCACATGCAAGTGGTGGTAGCCTGACAGGGTGTAAATGGTTTCACTTTTTTATAGTTTAGGTGTGTAATAGGTTACTAGTATAGTTTAGGTGTGGCTTCGACTTTTCGGGTATAGTTTGGGGTGGAAACGATGCCTTTTCCCTTTCTTCTCTTCAACAAAACACCATGACTGCTCCACACACACCAAATAAATTATCTGCAATTCCATAAAAAACATCTCAATTAACCATTATTTCAACACACACATCCCAAATGGGTCTATCTTCAATTCCATCAAAAATGACAAAATTAACAATTATTTCAACACAAACACGAAATGGGTCATCTTTCATTTCATCGAAAAGAGCAAAATTAACAATTATTTCTACAATTAGTGCAATAGCTAAAATACAATTTGCGAAAATGGTTGAGATGGTTTACCATTTTGGGGACAAATTACAGATGTAGAATCCATGTTACCATAAACTTGGCATTTGTATCCTCACATTAGTTTTACTGTAAGAAAATCAAAAGCATAAAACACTTCCCGGAAAACTGAAAACAATGACTATACAGGAACAAATATACCCTATTTAAGAGGAATTTCAATTACCATAAACACCAAGAAAAAGCAAACTAGTTACACCAAAAAACTTCTAAGCAGCTCAATTTTATCCAATATCCAATACACATTACCAAATTCATATTACAAAATGGCAATTAGCGACCCAACTAAAGAACTCTGAAGTAATTATCCGGAAATAGAATAAAGCTAGCATCTTTTGTTCCTGATATAGAGTTTGAGCAACTCAATTGAAAAACTGGGTCGTCTCACCCGACCCATCGGGCAAATCCTTCGATGTCGATGAATTTCCCACATGCCCATCACCAAATCTTGAAGAAGATAAAACTGATGAAGACACTTGCAAGAAAGCAAATTGGGTCTTGGTTTGTGTTGCAAATATGGGTCTTTAATATATATATATATAAAAATATAATATTACGTAGAAATTACGTTGCATTACATGGCAAGTGTGTGTTGCTCACTTTCCATTACACATCTGGGTGTCAGTTTTTGGGGGGTAATTCTTCCACTTTAAAATAGTTCAGATGGTCATAGGACCCCCGCAAAGTATAAATGTGCAGTTGGAATTTAGGGTAAAGGTTAGGGGGGCTTTTGGCCATTTTCTCTATAGCAAATGAAATTTGAAGAAATTGGTGTGTACCCTAACGTAGTACAATGTAAGAGGCTATTTTCCATACCCACTTAGGCGTCATTTGGTAAAGTGTATTAAAAAAAAAAATACATGCATTAACTTTTTACATTATTAATATTACTAATACTTCAAAATTCATGACATTAATAATGTAATGGATCCAATACATGCATTGACATGATTAAAAACACTCAAAAAAAAAAACTCATTATTTTCCGAATATATGTAGGGTATTTTCATAAAAACATTTTAAATTTTTTTTATGTAATTCATATTTTTAATATATTAAATCAAATACTGAAAAATATAAGTACAATTAATACAAACATAATTAACACAAACATTACGAATAACATTATTAATACACTATATTTTACATAATTTTTATATACTCCCTAGACACGAAAATTATCTGTTAATTCCATAAACTCAAACTCAAAACATTTGGCAACAACAACATACATACATTGTGATTTCACAAATAACCACATCCAAAAGTATCATACTCACCAAATAATACAACAATCTAAAATAAAACTACTACTATACATATTTTTTTTTAGTTCTTCTTGGTTTCTCATTCGGTGTTCGATGCTCGCATTGGAGCCCCAACTAATTCGAATCGCATGTTGCAGGACCCATTAAGGTGGCAACGCTCCTAACAAAGTTTTCTCTGAATCCAAGATCGAGCCCTCGACCTCTAATTAAGGGTGGAGCAGCCCTATCCACTGCACCATGCCAGCCCCGACTACTCCGGATTGCGAGGATCATTAAGGTGGCAACGCTCCCAACAGAGTTTTCTCCGAATCCAGGATCGAACCCTCGACCTCTAATTAAGGGTAGAGCAGCCCCATCCACTGCACCATGCAAGCCCCGACTACTCCGGATCGCGAGGATCATTAAGGTGGCAGCCCTCTCAACAGAGTTTTCTCAATATCCAAGGTCGAATCTTTTGATTACGGATGGAGAAACCTCATCTATTGCACCATGCGAGTCCCGACTAATCCTCTCAATAAAATTTTCTCCGTACCCAAGATCGAACCCTCGACCTCAACATTTTTTCTGTACCCAAGATCAAACCTTACCTCTGATTAAGGGTGGAGCAGTCCATCACTGCACCATGCGAGCCTCAAGTAATTTAAATCGCGCGGTGCAGAGCCATTAAGGTGGCAACGCTCCCAACAGAGTTTTCTCCATATCCAAGATCGAATCCTCGACCTCTAATTAAGGATGGAGCAGATCCATCCATTACGCCATGCAAGCCCGACTAATTCAAATCGTGGAACCATTAAAGTGACAACACTCCCAATAGAATTTTCTCCGTATCCAAGATTGAATCGTGATTAGCAAACAAAAGGTTTAACACAGGTAACAGATCCATACACCAAACATTAGCAAATTCATTAAATATTTACATTAACAATTTACCTCATTCAAAATCAAATCCTAAATTCAAGGATCAGCATTCGGGTTCAGGTTCGGGTTCGGGTTCTTTTCTTCGGGTTCTTCAAAATTCAGGTCATTGGCATCAACATCAACAAGAACAACATTTTCATCTTCCTTCTTGGCCCAATAACTTCCATCACCGGCCCATGTAAACTTACCACCATAGCCACCTTTTTTCGGTGATCCATTCATTCCACTAGCCGATCTACGATCCTTCCTACCATTTTGTTGGCTTGATTTTGGGCTATTTTTGCAATTTTTTGATGTGTTTTTCACTGTGGAGAATGATTTTTCAGAGTGATATTTTTGTGTGTATGATTTTGATGGGTTTATGGGAAGACAATATATAGAGGAAAATGAGATGATATTTATGTTTTGGTCCTTCATGTATTGATAATTTATGAGTTT
>NW_025879479.1:0-1744 GCF_002878395.1 Capsicum annuum
ATAATACTGAAAATTGAAATCCAAAATATATCTGAATAATAATGTCTAACTCAGTCTGTGAAATCTCTACCATGAACTAATCAAAGTTGTCTGAAAGCTGGGACAAGGCCCCCAGTAGACCAAAACCTAACTAATAGTAGTAATATTAAATAACCAGGCCTTCTGAATCATAGAAGGCTCACCACTACAAACTCCGATCTATGATCGGAAATCTCTACTGTTTATCTGGACCCTAGACTATGCCTCAGAACCTAAAAAGAGGGGGGTGGGGTCAGCACAATTGTACTGACACACGAAGCAATCCAAAATAGAGTAATTGAACATATATATATATATATATATTATGCGAGAGAAAATTTTTATCAAACATTATGCATAAAACTGTTTCTGAAAACACATGGGCATCTTTTGAAAACATGTAACCTGTCTGCAAATCTCAAACTCTGATCTGTGTATTACTTCTGAGTTAGGTGGTATCCCCTACAAGTCTGATATTCCATGGGCTATATGGAATCTGCCATTGACTCGGCGGGGAAGCCTCCAACTCGAGTATGCCACAAGGGTTGGAGTTCCTGAATTTGATACGCCACACAACACTTTAATCAGCGTATAATAATATACCTGGGTCGGCAAACCACAGTTTTAGGCAATGAGTTGCTTGAAATCAAGCCCTCTTCAAGGAACCACCTAACATCTCTGTATGCACAATTTTAACCTTTTCTGTATATGCAACATTCTGAATGTCTAAAATCATGATAGTATAAAATGTCTATTAGTCTGAGTCTGATATGGCATTGGTCTGAATTAGTATCGTCATACCAAGACTTGAAAGTCATGATTTCTGAGACATAATACATTAAACTAAATATTTCATTTAAAGCATAATTTAGACCACCAAAAACATGTAACTGATATAGAAGATTTCGTGTTTCGAAACTCAAGTCAAAATCATGCAAAAACTTCATCAACATATAATGGTCTAGTGGCTTTAGCAAATTCATGCACTCTTTCATTATATGCATTATAAATAGTAAACATTCATGCTAGATTCCCTCTTTAGTGATTTAAAACCACCTTTAAATCATAACAAGAGTTCAATCATTTTGTATAGTGCTTTTCAAGGATGTATTGCAAAACTATTCATATACTATGAGAAATCTGAAAAATTTATAATAAGAGGGAATTCACCGAAAATCATGCTCTCAACAAGAATTCATTCTTAAATACATGGTTTCATACATTCATATTCTCAAATCACTTTGGGGAAGGTCAAAAGACCAAAACAATGATGTTAAAACATTTAATACATGAATATATATATAGATTCAAAAACTCCAATATAAAACATTATTTTTCTATGCCCATGAGAGTTTAGGAAAACCCCGCGTACCTCTATTTTGGAAAATAATAGGCGCTTCTTGAAGCCTGTGGATTGGGGATTCCGAATCTCTAATCGATTTTGAAAACCTACGGTTGAATCTTGATTTATTTGGGTTTTTAGTTTGAAACCCTTGGGAGTGTTCTTGAGAATTTTTAGATGAATGTGGATGTATTTTGGAGAATTGGGGACTGAATTTCGTGCTTATGGCTGAATAAGGGTGGGAAAAGTACCATTTTCCCCCCAAAACGGAGTGTTTAAGTCACTTGAAACCATTACATAGGCGCCACATATGATATCACCTATGTTTACATAGGATCCGCCTATGCTATCGCCTATGTTTACATAGGCTCCGCATATGCTTTC
>NW_025879480.1:0-2084 GCF_002878395.1 Capsicum annuum
AGTTGGACATTCGAGAGACAAAAACTCGTTAATTTGATTAATTTGAAAAGTCATTTCGTTTTCATTTATATGTTTTGATTAAATTTTGATGAACTTCTTTTCACTTTCAGTAATTCATGGAAGAATGAATCGTTAAAAAACTTATGACTGTACCAACTACAAGAAAAGACCTCATGATAGTCAATATGGGGCCTCTGCACCCATCAATGCACGGTGTTCTTCGACTCATCGTTACTCTAGATAGTGAAGATGTTGTTGACTGCGAACTAATATTGGGTTATTTACATAGAGGGATGGAGAAAATTGCGAAAAACCAAACAATTATACAATATTTACCTTATGTAACACGTTGGGATTATTTAGCTACTATGTTCACTGAAGCAATAACAATAAATGGACCCGAACAATTAGGCAATATTCAATTACCTAAAAGGGCTAGCTATATCATAGTCATTATGTTGGAGTTGAGTCGGATTGCTTCACATTTGTTATGGCTCGGTCCTTTTATGGCGGATATTGGTGTGTAGACCCCTTTCTTATATATTTTTCGAGAAAGAGAATTGATATATGACCTATTCAAAGCTGCTACTGGTATACGAATGATGCATAATTATTTTCGTATTGGAGGAGTGGCTGCCGATCTACCCTATGGCTGGGTAGATAAATTTTTGGATTTTTGCGATTATTTTTTAACAGGGGTTGCTTAGTGTCAAAAACTTATTACCCTGAATCCTATTTTTTTAGAATGAGTTGAAGGTATAGGGATTATTGGGCAAGACGGGGCATTAAATTGGGGTTTATCGAGACCAATTCTACGAGCTTCCAAAATAGAATGGGATGTTCATAAAGTTGATCATTATGAGTCTTACGACGAATTTGATTGGCAGGTTCAATGGCAATGAGAAGGGGATTTATTAGCTCGTTATTTAGTACGAATCGGTGAAATGACAGAATCCTTAAAGATTATTCAACAGGCTCTGGAAAGAATTCCAGGAGGGCCTTACAAAAATTTAAAAATTTGACATTTTGACAGATTAAAAGATCCTGAATGGAATGATTTTGAATATCGGTTTATTAGTAAAAACCCCTCTCCAACTTTTGAATTGTAAAAATAAGAACTTTATGTGAGAGTTGAAGCCCCAAAAGGAGAATTGGGAATTTTTATCATAGGAGATTAGAGCGTTTTTCCTTGGAGATGGAAAATTCGCCCACCAAGTTCTATCAATTTGCAAATTCTTCCTCAGTTAGTTAAAAGAATGAAATTGGCTAATATTATGACAATACTAGGTAGCATAGATATCATTATGGGAAAAGTTGATCGTTGAAATGATAATTGATACAACATAAATAGAGACTATCAATTCTTTTTCCAAATTGGAATCCTTAAAAGCAACCTATGGGATCATATGGATGCTTGTCCCTATTTTGAATCTTGTGTTAGGAATCACAATAGGTGTACTAGTAATTGTTTGGTTAGAAAGAGAAATATCTACGGGAATACAACAATGTATCGGACCTGAATATGCCAGCCCTTTAGGAATTCTTCGAGCTTTAGCAGATGGGACAAAACTACTTTTGAAAGAGAACCTTATTCCATCTACAGGAGATACTCGTTTATTCAATATTGAACCATCCATAGCAGTAATATCTATCTTTCTAAGTTATTCAGTAATTGCTTTTGGCGATCACCTTGTTCTAGCTGATCTTAGTATTGGTGTTTTTTTATGGATTTCCATTTCAAGTATTGCTTCCATTGGACTTCTTATGTCGGGATATGGATCAAATAATAAATATTCCTTTTTAGGTGATTTACGGGCAGCTGCCCAATCAATTAGTTATGAAATACCATTAGATCTATGTGTGTTATCAAAATCTCTACGTGTGATTCGGTGAGACCTAAAATTTCTCAAAATTCTTTTCTTTCTAGAAACTTTAGAAACAAGGATAAAAAGATTTGATTGACTATATATATTTTAATTTTTCTTCAGCATTTGAGTTGATGAACTAAACCAGATAGTTATATGAGTGAAAGAAAATGGCTTCTAAATTTGCAGTAAAAAGGTTGAGTCTCATTTCCTATGTAC
>NW_025879481.1:0-2901 GCF_002878395.1 Capsicum annuum
GTCAAATCTCAATGAGTAAATTATAGACTTCAAACCCTATGGATACTTAAATTACTATGAGGTTTACCCGGAATGCTAACAAAAATGACATGTAAAATAAAATGGAGGGATATGTTTGGAAACTTGTTGTACAATATTTAGCAAATGATCAAGAGATGAAACTTTCATTTTAAGCAACAATGTTGGGGAAATATTGGGATTATGTCTACCTAAAGGTAAAAGTATGTGGTTCAATGATGGTTTAGCATGAAATTTAGTTGTTAACTAAAGGATAGGCTAGGTCAAAGTTCATTGTGGTTAATCTTTCGGTAAAACCACAACGATTTCACCCGTTCGCTCTTTCTAGCACCTAATAAGTATGAAATTTGTAATCACCCCAAACCTCAATCAAGCATCCCTATTTCTAGGATGATGCTCTTGACATGATTTACACACCTAATACACTTATTTCTAAGATTGAAAAAGGGAGCAAACCATAGGCTTAATTGCCAACCATTGCCTTGTCCCCCTATAACCCTCTTTCAAAGATGTTATGGATTACCTCATATTCACATTCATCCTTCTTTCGAGGATGATAAAGGGTGTTTAGAGTTTGGAGTTTTCATCCATCAAACCCATTTGGACATTTGGGACTTTCACCCATTAAATTCCAACTCATAAGCTCAAGCAATGGTGAAATCCTTACTCAACAACTCACAATCATCCAAACACAACAATACTCACACATGAATTACACCCTAGTTCAACATAATACCAAGACTAAATTACTTAGCTACTCTTAAATAAAGTAAAGAGATATATACCATAAGGATTATCCAAAGTATTCATTCTTCACAAAAATGCAAGGAAATCAAGCCTCAACAACTAGTTACACACTTGCCTAATTAGGGTTTCAAGCTTCCAATTCAAAATATCTTCTGAGATAAGCAATGTTCCAAGAATAAAGGGTTTTTGCCTATATATGGTTTGGAATTTGTCTCTGTAATTTTACAAATCTACCCCTGGTCATAATCCCATTGAACCATAATCGTACCGGTTTGACTGTGATCGCAGCTACGCAACTATAGTTTACTAACTTTTCTTGACTATCACGATCGCGATCAGCAGACCACCACCATGGTACTTGAGGCCCTGTGTTCCAAGTCTTCAGTTGTATTTTCTTGCTTCCTTTTGATCATTTTAAGCTCCTTTCCACATCTTTTGATTTCATCAACTCTATCCCTACAAAGAGTGGATATTAGTGCATTTAATTACAATTATGTCTCTTTTTATTCATTCAAAATAGGGTAATGGGCATGAATTATTAGTGAAAATGAGTGGTAAAATCACCACTCGTCACCCTCCTTATCCACAAAGGCTGCAAAAGAAATAAGAAAATGGTAAGTAGCAGAAATTTTTATCTATGCTAAAGGAATGCTAGTCAACATATCGTTTGTAGAGGCATTAGAACAAATACCTGGATATACAAAATTTATGAAGGATTTGAACACCAAGAAGAGAGAAGTCAGTTATGAGCCAATTGATAATGTTCATCATTGTAGTATTTTAGCTACTAGATCATTGGTGGAGAAGAAGAAGGATCCTGGTTCTTTTGCTATACCCTGCACCATTGGATCTTTCAACTTTGGATATTCTTTATGTGATTTGGGTGTTAGTATCAACCTTATGCCGTTTGTAGTATTCAAGAAGTTGGGTTTAGGAGCTCCAACACCTACCACCATGAGACTAGTAATGGTAGACGGGACGGTGAAAAAGCCAATTTGTATTTTATATGATGTATTGGTAAAAGTTGCTTCTTTAATTTTTCCTGCTTATTTTATGATCTTAGATTGTGAAGTGGATTTACAAGTCCCAATTATTCTGGGAAGACCATTTTTGTCCATAGGCAGAACATTGATTAATTTGGAGCTGGGGCATCTGATGTTGAGATTGAATGATGAACAGGTGATATTCAATGTATGTAAATCCATCAGACAGCTTAATGAGTAGAGAGTGATATATGTTATTAATGTGGATGATGAGGAGGCAGATTCCTCTATGATGTTGATACAGTTACTCTTTTGAATGATGGTTTTGATGTGGTTGTTCTTGTTGAAGAGAGACTAGGTGTTAAAGCACTTGCAGTTGTGATCATGAATTTTGATTCTGAGGGTATTGAGGAATATAAGGAAATAGTGAGTACATTGCATGGAAAGGTTTCTTATGATTTTGCACCAAAGAATCTTGATTTAGATCTGAAGAATAGAACAACTCCACTTGCTTGGCCATTCATTGAGGAGCCACCTGTGTTAGGGTTGAAGGCCCTTCTATTTCACTTGCGATATGCATTTTTAAGGGCCAACAACACTTTGACAGTCATTATTATAGATGAGACAGTCAGAAGTAGAAGTATAATTATCAGTATTGCAGAAATTCAAGAGATCCATCGGATTGTCCATTGTAGATATTATGGGTATTCCGCTTGGTTTATGTAGTCACAAAATACAACTTGAACCGGATTATGTTCCATCTATTAAACATCAACATTTAATTAATCCTCCCATGCAAGAGGTGGTAAAGAAAGAAATAATCAGGTGGTTGGATGTTGGTATGGAATATCCCATTGGTGATAGCAATTGGGTCGGTCTGGTATAATGCGTTCCAAAGAAAGGCAGAATAATGGTTGTGCCAAATGAGAAGAATGAGCTATTACCTTTGAGGCTAGTCACTGGATGGAGAGTGTGCATAGATTATAGAAAATTGAATGCATGGACTCAAAAGAACCATTTTCCCATGACTTTCATGGATCAAATATTCAATAGGTTAGTAGGAAGAGAATGGTACTATTTTCTTGATGGGTACTCAGGCTACAATAAAATCACTATTTCACCTGAGGACTAAGAGAAGACGACTTTCACATGT
>NW_025879481.1:5901-20437 GCF_002878395.1 Capsicum annuum
GGTAATTTGTTCGCATACATGTATTTTGCAAATTCAGTTCAGTCCATACATCATGTTTTAGACTCAGCTATTTCGTCATGACTCAGTTCATATTCAGTGCATGATCTCAGTTTTTCAAGTATTCCTGCTTAGACATTGTGATACTCCTTGTACGACTTTAGTCTCGTTGAATCATGATTCGTGCTTACATAATGTATTTGGCGATGCCATGATGCCCTTTTTCTTTTGATTTCTACACGTGTCTTATTGTGGTATAATTCCTAAATGAGGAATTGCATACTTTATTCCATCCTTAGTAACTCCTGTAATTTTATTGCATCAGCTATCACTTTGTAGTTCAATGTGTATAATTGTATCATGGACATTTCAAGTAAGTTCTAAACTCCCAGCATGAGTCAGCTCGTCATAATCAGTAAAGTCAAGTAAGCTCAGAAATCAGTTTAATGATAGAAGTTTTAATGTTTTAGCCCAATTATAACCTTCATTAGCAGACATTTCATGTCTACATTATTCCATACTTCTAGATCTTCAATAAGTTTCTGCCCATCATTCGAGGATGAATGATTCATAGGGGGAGATAATGTAACACCCCACACTTTTGGGCTAGAATTTGAACCGTCGTTCCTACGTGTGTAAACTCTAATCCTATGATTTGTATATGAACGTGTGTTATGAAAATTCACCTTGTGTATAAAGTGTTTTCGATGTGAATCATGGTCATAGGAAGCACTTAGAGCAAAGTTGAGTTGAGAATATTTTTATCTATTGAGTTTTTGTATTCGATCCTACAAGGATCAACTTTAAACAAATGTATCTCCTAGAATATACCAATTCAAGTGTCCTACTATATATCAAATTGAAAGGTATCTGATTCATCTTTCCAACGAATTTGGTTTCACCTTAATCTAATATCGTAGTGGAAGGTTATGCTATTTTACCTCAGCGTGTCCATCTATCAACAAGGTGACCACTTGAGGTGATAAGTCATCATCAACTAAATGATGAGCTATCAACCTCGTCACCATCCTCAACTAGAAACACTCTGTATCTCTAAAGAAAAGGTGACGACTAGGTTGAAAATCTGTTAACTAGTTCACGGGATGTCAAATAAGTCATCAACCTTAACCAGATCATGAAGAGAAAGTGATGACTAGGTTGACAGGCCATCAACTAGTTGACAGGTTCTCAACTAAGTCATCAACTAAAGAAATTCTTATAATTTTTATTCAGTTTCCCTAGGGGTATTTTGATCTTTTCCTCACCTCAAACCCCACCCCACGACTTAAATCACTCTATACACGATAGTTTCACATCATTAGTCAGTTTTCAATGTTTACTCTCCTTTCCACTCTCAAGAGAAAGGAAATTACGATTTCTTCCTAAGAATAAGAAATTCAAGCTTTCTTCCCCATGACCTCAAGAATTCAAGTTCCAATTTCAAGCTTTCATCAAGAAATTTAGGTATGTCACTACAAAAAAATGGGTCAAATTGTGGGGGTTAATTTTATGATTTGAGGGGCTTTTAAACCTCCGCAAAATGTAATTTCGGCGGTTCCCAAAACCCCTACAATACGAGTCTTCACAAACAATTTGCAACGGTTTTGTTCTGGTCCCCATAATTAATTTGCGGCGGTTGACCCCGTTACTCTAAATTTAATTTTTTTTATAATAAATTTTTATTTAAAAATAGTGGGGGTTTAAAACCTCCATAATTTATTTTAAAAAAAAATTAGCCCATCAATTTTCAATAACTAATTATAGATTCTAATTTTAGCTCAAATTTAATTGTTCCTTTAGACATAGCCTACAATCCTAGCATGACTCAATCCCATAAAAATGGGAGAGAGAAGGATGAGATTCTATGGGCATGCTTAAGAACTTTAGAATATCTAGCCTATCCAGTAGCATCCAGGAAATAAGAAACATGAAGATCAAGGTTAAGGATAATCTTGTATTATCCTCAAGAAGGCATAAAGGACTAATAGAAACTATTAGAGGTAGCAGCAGACAAACTCATTAGTTTTATCCTAACGCAGGCAGAGAATCATGACTACAACAAAGTTATATCTGAAATTATATCTCTATAGAAAATAGCCTTTCAAAAGTTTTACCTGCTTCAATATTCTTTATCCTATAGTTGTAAATGTTTCAGCTGCCTTAACAATCTTTTTATGAAAATCCTGCAAAACGATACAAACAAATGTATCCTAACTTTAGACAGAAAAGAAAACACAGCGTGAGTTCATATCAAAATTAAGTAATGAATTTGCCAAGTCCTAGATCCACAACTATAGAAGATAAGATATAGGAATAATACCCTCCACTAGCATGGCATTTATCTTGTTCATAGATTTATATTGCCCTGTGCAGTTAACAAATCACCTCAAAAGTTAGACAACATATTGTCTGCGGACAAGATCAACAACAAAGCAAGACAAAAAAGGCAAGCCAAGCCCATAGAAAAGTGTCTTAAAATGGGACAAGCCCAACAAGAATTAGAAATATGAATGAATGTGGAAAAGCCAAGCTGAATAGCCCAAGGTGATACAATAAGCTAAGCTCAACAACATTATCTTCAACTCACATAAGAAGAAGATAGTTCATATTAAGAAGCCAAGAATAAATTTAGTAGCTGAATCATAAAAAGATGAAAATGATAAAAAAGACCTTCTATGAATATCTTAAAATAGTTCAAGCTCAAGCTAATTTAGAAAAGTGAATGCATATCAATTAGCCGAGCTAAACAACATTATAATTAGGTCAGAGAGGTCAAATTCTCGGCCTTAATTAACAAAATCTAAGTCAGCTAAAAATCTCAACATAAGTTACAACAACTAGTTGCATACAAGAATACGAGTTCAAAATGATCTCCCAATACTTGCATTATTTGGGATTTCTTGTTTCAAGAACTCAAGGTAAAATGCAAATATTCACAAAGCTTTTGATTCATGGAAAACAACATGATAGATGTCTGTCGTCTAGTATTACTTTTATACTATGTTAAAGGGTGACCATTTAGTCTAAAATTTAAACCATTAGAGACGATGTCGAGAGATACATGTTGAGCAACTTCTATGATTATATCATCAAGATACAGGGTTGAAGAGGATCGAAAAGGGCCCCCTTGAACTGAACAATCAACGTTCAAGTAGGCGACGAGCCTTCCATCTAGAATTTCCCTATTTTCTTCAACCCATTTTGTTGAACCTATCTGAAATGAGTGGGTTGTTAACATTTAGTTAACGCCATGTCTGTACTTGTGATATAAAATTAGCTTGTACATAAATAAGTATGTGTGCATGTCTAAGAAGAGGGATGAAGGGTCACCAGGACATACTACTCCACATCCCAACTGCATTTTGTTGGGGCAAGCACACAACTGCTAAGAAATTCACTTAGCAGATTTAGTGAAAATAAAATTAGAACACATCTATAAAATAGGCAGATTTTTTACCTGAGATAGGCAGATTATACTTGACGCAATGAAAAATAGTCCTTGTTTCTACAATCTACACCAAAATCATTCAAAAATTAAGCTCAAGATCAGTAGAAATCAACAGAAATTTGGGGAAATCAAAATTAGAGTTCACAAAAATATGGGGAAATCAACAGAAATTTGTTTTGAGTAGAAAGTAGTAGAAATTTGGGCAATTTGAGCAATCAAGCAATTTGGACAATTCGAGCAAAGAAGAAAATGGGTAGATCCAAAACTCAAAAACCCTATCTTCCTTCACTCTATTTCAACTCCAAATCATCAATTCACCAATCTGTAAATAATCATTTTATAGATCCGATTAATTTGCACCCCCATAACACATAAAAACAACAAAAAAATACTCAACAAACAAAAAATACAAACCTTAATTTCTATGAACCGAAGCAAAAAATACTTAATTTTTCCACTGGAAAGAGAGAAAATGGAAATAGCGAAGAGTTGTGAAGAGGTGAAAAAAGAAAGTTGGGAACTGGAAGAAGTGGGTTTAGGGGGGAAACATTTGGCTAATTAAAAAAGAGGGAATATGAAAGTGGGTTGGCGGTATATTTTTCAATGAATAGCGAGGGTTTTAAGCCCCACAAATCTAAAACTTTTAGTGGTAATCTATTTCATCTTCGCATTTAATATAATTTTGTAGAGGTTAAAATAACCCTCGCAAATAAACTCCCGAATTAGACCCATTTTTTGTAGTGTATGGGGTTTTGAACAAGGTTAATCTTTCATCCTTGTGCCCGAAAGTATGATTTTTAAGTTGAATTTACATGTTTTAAATTAGGGTTCATCCCTAAATTCTCATATGTTGAAGCATAGCATTATCTTATGATTTAAAGGATTAAAGAGCATAAGAGTTGTACTTACTCATGTTTTAAGCGACAAGTTTGATATTTTGTCTTGAATTTTTCAATTTTGATGAGAAATTGTTATTCTCCTAAGTTTAATACATCCCCATTCTTAAATTCATGTATTATACTTATGTATTGAACTATCCAATGTTTTGGGTCTCAGAATTATGACCTCATACTACTGTTTTAAGAGTTTGTTATCGTATTTTAGTAATCATTCAGTGTTGGCGAATCATGAACACCCGATACCTACATGTTACTTATATTTTAGACTTTTCAAGTACTGAGTCATTAAACTCATGATTTCGGAGTTAAACTCAGTTTGTTATGATCTTATTGAGCACTATCAGTTTACACATTTATGATTATTTTAAACCTTGTATGCGTTGGTACTTTCAAAATACCATGACCTGAGCTTATCAGTTATCAGTGCATGCACCAGTTAGTATTTCAGTGTCTTTCAGTTGGGAGTAGAATTTAGCACCTAGTAGGAAGTATGGGTTTAGCGCATCCTACTTTCCTAGAAACTACGTGCCACTGTAGGTTTAGGGGCCTCACCATAGAGTGTTTTCCCTTGCCCAATACGTCCTCGATTTAGTGATCACTCTAGTTTAGGTTCTATTCCGATGGTAAGGATAGAACATCCCTCCTCAACATGGTTCAGACATTGGACTCCATGATAGCTCATGTAGTTTATGTCGGTTACATGATAGCTCTCACAATTTCAATCAATATTCAGTTTATCAGAGTTTAGGTTTTCTAGACCAAGTAATTAGATTTTAGTCATTATTCAACCAGTTTTACTGATTATTAGTCATTATGCTTGGTCTTGCATTCTCAGTTTTATATGTTTATATTTTTCATGCTCAATATCCACACATGATCCTCAGTTCAATTTTATAGCATGTTCAACTTTACATGAGATTTACATATAGTATTCATGTTTTATCGCTTCTCAGCTTCAGTTCTACTTATTCTACAAAAGTAAAGATTTAAGAAATTAAGTGTAGTGATTCACCCACTTATCAGATTATGTTTATTACTCATGTTTTAAGATACTTCATCTTTCAGTTGATTTCAGTCTCTTAGTGAGTCTACTTGAACTTAGCATGCATGTTTTAAGATTATGAATCTATTCAGTTTTACTTATTACATTCACCCCTACTTATTCAGTACGTTCCAGAAGTACTAAACACATATACGTCTGTGTGGCTACATTATTTCATAATGTAGTACCAGAAGTAGTCCACATACCAGGGTCAGAAAGTTCTCAGCTTTCAACCAGCAGGTGATGAGTTCTTCAATTTCAGGAACTCCAGTCTATTGCAGTTCATGTGTTGTATTTTATTGTTCACATGTATTGATTAGTGGTAGTTGGAGGCATGTCCCAGTTATCTATAGTCAGTATAGTAGAGGCTTCATAGATAGTCAGTCAGAGTCATGATATGCAATGTCAGTCTTTTCTTCAGTTTTATCATATTGTAAACTTTATCAGTATTACATTTATTCAGACTTTCTCATGATCATGTTTTTGCTCAGAAAATTTAGCTTTAATACAATTTAAATCACTTATTCAAGCAGTATGTCATCTCTTGGGTTAGCTTGAGATATTTGTGGTTCTAAGCACCATGTTATGACTAGGGGGTAGTCTCGGGTCGTGATAATTAAAATATTTTTTAATCTTGTAATATTAACATATAAATATTTAGAATTAAAGAGTCATAAGAAAAGAAAGAAACATTATTTTAGAACGAACTAGAAAGGAGCAAGATAAACAAATTAAAGTGAAGGGAGTATATATCTTATATTTTATTAGTTTAGTGATCTATTATGTTACATTACTTTCTCCCTTCATTTTTACTTGTCCATTTTGGATATTGCACGCCTCTTAAAAATAAAATCTATTTTTAAAATATTGAAAAAGTAAAAGTGAACAAAGGAAGTAATATTTTCTCAAATTTGTATTACTATGTTGTTTAAATTTTATCTTGTGTGATTATATCGGGTATATTATCATTGTTGTATTATTTTTTTATTGGCATAACACATAAGCAAGACCTTTAACTTGACACCAAATTATAACTATGACCTTTAACTTTATCAGTGCACAAGTAGGCCTTTAACTATACAAAAGTTGAACAAAAAGATGCTTTGATCCTACCTGGAAAAACGCATGTATACACTCAAAACCACGTGCGTCACAGTTAGAATTGAAGTATTTTTTTATTCATCTTTTGTATAGTTAAAGGGCCTATTTGTGCACTGCAAAGTTAAAGGTCGAAGTTATAATGTGTCTTTTTATTAGGTGGCAGCATCTGAGTGGATTAATAATCCACGTAGGAGTAATTGAGTTTCACGCATGTAAGTTGCAGAACTGGAGTATTTTTTTGTTCATCTTTTATATAGTTAAAGGGTCTACTTGTGCGCTGGCAAAGTTAAAGGGCATTGTTATAATTTAGTGTCAAGTTGAAGGTCTTGTTTATGTATTTTGTCTTTTTATTTTATATTAATAATTCTTTAATTAAACACTCAGTTGATTTTATTCAACGATTGACCAAAATATTAATAATTAATAAATAAATACTAAAAATACAACAACAACAACAAACCCAGTGTATTCCCACCTAGTGGGGTCTGGGGGGGGGGTAAGATGTACGCAGTCCATACCTCTACCTCTAATGAAGTAGAAAGGCTGTTTCCGATAGACCCCCAGCTCAAGGCACGAGATACCACACAAACACATAGTGCAGCACAGAAGCAGATTACATAACATAAATACGGCACCCATAAGTAATATAAAGCAGAAAAATATAAAGCAAAAAATAAACACTAAAAATGAATAAAAAAAATTAAATGTTCAGATATTAAAAAATAAACAGTCTTAATCATTAATTTTTCAAATCTAGAGACAACATCTTAATCATTCAAATGTACATTCATATTTTTAATATAATAAAAACAAATACAACCTAAGTTTTGAATAAAGAGTAGTATCAATGTTTTCTCTAATGAAATTATTATTTAGTTAAAATGTGTTCAATCTCTCATACCAAAATTTAGAACTTGCTTAAGACCATAAAGATATTTTTGTTAATTTGAAAATATAATCTACGCAAGAGAGTTTTCAAAAACCAAGGACTATTTTACAAATACTTCCTCTGTTATGAAGCTATTTGAAAAGGTATTTTTTACATTCTAAGCTCAACACTTTGTTCGGATGACGATTTGTCATGGTTTCATAATGTATAGTATTGTATGGTATGCTATTGTATTGTACAGTATAGTACAATACAATGTTTGGATGAACTGTATCATTCACTGTTGTTTAATAACAGTTTTATTGTTAGGTTTGACGGTATGGTACTATATCATAACTGGTAAGTTTACTAAAATGCCCTTAATTGTTGTAAATGTTAAATTTATCAATAATTATTAATAAACTAATTTTCTTCATGCTAATCTGCCACAAATTATGTCATGTAAATATATTAAGTTGTTACATTCATATAAATTTTAACAAAATCAATACGTGAGTAGATCAAAAAAAAAATGTAACCGGATTCATTTTGTATAGTAACAAATTTTATTTTCTTTTGGTGTTTTGAAACCTGACCACCAATGACAAGTACAAAGTTTTAATGCATCTTTTGTGTATGTTACAGGTGTATTTGGTATGGAATACAGAAAAAATTCTAGGTAAATAAATTATTTCTTACTTATTTTCTTGTGTTCGTTATGTAAATAGAAAAATATTTGTATATATTTAACACAAAACAATGAGAACGAATAAGATAAGGGAGGTGTGATAAGGAAAAGATTGTGATTTTTTTGTTAAAAAAGTATTTAGGGGTGGGGGATTGAGGGTAAAGGTGGGGTAAGAAAGAAGTTTTGAATTTTTTAAAAAATAAATTAAAAATATTTATTTTTTGGGTGGGTGCATTGAGGGGGGGACTGGTAAGAGGTGTTGGTAAGGTAAGAAAAATTTTTAAAACATAAACAAATTGATTTGGGAGATTGGATGGTAAATAGTGGGAGATGGGTATGAGTGCATGAGGGTGGGGTAAGAAAAAATTTTGAATTTTTTTTAGAAAACAATTTTAAGAAAAAATAAATGGGGTGAGGTTTTAGTAAGTGGTGGGATCGGATTCATGGTAGGGGTGAGATAAGAAAAGTGTTTAAAATTTTCTAAAAAAGAAATTTTAAAAATATTTTTTTTAGGTGGGGCGGAGGGGGGAGGGGTGGCTCGTGGGGTGAGGGAAAGGGTATAAGGTAAAGTTAAATAATATAAGGTAAAGGATAAAACAGAATTATATATTATTAAATAAGGACATAATTGAAAAAAAACAAAAAACAAATCATGGATACCATATTGGTAATTACATAAAGTGAGAATTTTCATGATTATCAAACCATGAAATTAAACCATATCATACCATAAATTTTAAGAAACAATCAAAATAAATACGATTCTCTGAGTAACTATATCATATCATACTATGAAAAACCACCATCCAAACAGTGTGCTAAGCACTTAAAAATAATATATGTATATATATATATATATATATATATATATATATATATATATTATTTACAAAATAATATATATTATTTTTTAAAAAATAATTTATTTATGTGGCATTGATATGGATCTGATATGGCTTCGATATGGCTCCAACGTAGAGTGAGTGTGATGCACTCTCCATAGTGAGTGGTTTAATTTTTTTAGGGTGATAAATATTCATATAAAAGTTGTTTAGGGAGTAAATAATTATAGGTTAAGTTTAATGGTTAAAGTGAGTTTCGTGATAAGGGTGGAAAATATGTCTTTTCCACAAATCTTAACTTATATATAAGTAAAAGTTTTGGGTGACTATGAAGGGCATTTGCGTAATTTTATCGAAGGGTAGTTACGTAATTGTATTAGAATTCATTGGCTCTTCCCACTTCCATCTGCTAACATTTTTAGCCATACACTAAAGCTTTTTAGTCTCACTAATTTTACTTTACTTTCCCAAATTACACCTCTTCCTCTCAAATCAAAATATCTCCACACTAAGAAACACGCTCAGCAATCTTTTCGCTTGTTGTAAAAAAGGTATAAAAATTCCCTTATAGTTCCTCTATATGTAATTGTTGTAACTTCTAATTGTAGTAATCTTTCTCTAATTGTACAAAATTTTATGTGGATTTTGAAATAACGAGATAACCAGTGTGTTGTTAATCTCTTAATCGATTGCTACAGTGTTCCTCCTTTTTTATTTTCTACATCTGTTTCCAATGAATTTGTTTTTCCTTGTTCAAAGTTTAAATATGCATGTATCTGCGTTCAAAGTTGAGTTGAGTTGTTATTTATTGAAATTATTGGTCATTTTATTCATATTTTAGTTTATTTTGGTTCCAAGTTCCCATAAGTCACATCTCAATATTTTCTAGAAAATGACTTCCCTTGGCCCATGAGGGAAGTCATTTTTTTTAAATGGAGGAAAATGAGTTCCTTTGGAAAATATTTTCCGAAAGTTATATTACAATTGAACAAGGAAAAATAGAAAAATATTTTCCAGAAAACATTTTCCATCATACCAAACACACTCCTTGTTAAATACATTTGCAGGTCGGTCAACTTTCCTTTTGCAGTTACTTTTGGATTTTGTAGAACAAAGAAGTTTGTGGATTTTGTGAAATGTTGTTCTTCCTTGTTTATACTACTGTGAAGACTTTTGGAGAAAAGAACTACCAGCTTATTTCCTCTATCATCTACCAAATGGCCCAACAGGTCAATCAGCTCCTTAATATACATTCTAACACATCCCCCTCTTTAATTTGTTGTTATTCCATATTGAAAGAATACAAATTACTAAACTATCTTTTCTTTCAAATATATATTTAAATATTTGGAGGACTGGCTTACATCAGGCATTTGAAGACTCAGAATGTTTTCGTAAAGCATCTTTCAAGCTACTAAATTCATGTAGGAAATTATGGCCTTTTTCCCTTATTTCATTGTTTGTTTTCACAGGTAGACCTCTTACTCAGCAAGTAAATATCTGTGATTTTGGAACCAAAGATACTGGTAAGTGTAAATCAAAAAATTTATTTTTGTAGCTCTTCTCAGTTTACACCATTAATATTACTAATACATTCACTTTACCAAAAGTCAAAACAATAGGCTTTTTGAAATTTATAATAATTGCCTCTTTTATACTATCAATTGTATAAAAATGAAGTGAATAAAATGAATTCACCCATAAGATTTTCCTGCAGAATGGTATTATTATCTTACTTTAGAATACATGCCCTTATGCACCTTTACAATAATATGATTTGTAGAATTCCACTTATTTTTCTACTCTGTCTTTTCATGAAATTTTAATTATATTAATATTATTCTTTTTCCTTGTGTATATCCTAATGCTGCTTGATTTTTGTTGGTTTAACCACTCAATTACTATATGAGTCGAACCACTATCAATTAGTATAAGCAAAGGCATTTTATTTACATAACCCAAAATTTTGATAATAGAAGATGAGATAATTACCCCTATTACACAGACATAGTGTAATACCCTAAATTTTCCGTAAGCCTAATTTCGTCTCTAGACGGTTAAGGGATTACTTCTAAAGTAAGTAGTGTTTAAATCATATATATTTTTTCTAATTTTGACTTTTAATCGTGTGGGAAATTGAATTATCTTTCCAACAATAATTATTTTACCAAAATCCGATGTCGGGGTAGAAAGTTATGGCCAAATTATAGAAAGAAGTCTGAATCACCCAGGTGCGACGGAAAGGGCCGACGGACCATCGAGCTAGTGACGAACCATCACCCCCAAACCATCGCAGCTGAGGCAGTGAAACCAACTTCTGGCCAAGCACGACGGAAAGGGCCAACGGACCATCGAGCTAGCGATGGACCATCAAGCTAGCGATGGACCATCGCCCAAACCATCACAATGGAGGCAGTGAGACTACATTCTGTCCAAGTACGACAGGATGGACCGACAGACCGTCGGTCTAGCAATAGACTGTCGCCCAGGCTGTCGCACACTTTCGTTCAGTGATTTAAAGCCATTTTTTAAAGGACTTGTTGGTCTTTTTCCATTATTTTAACACCTAGATATATCAAAACAAAGCATAGAACTTCATATTCATCCAAAGCATAAAAAACTAGGGTTTCCTCTCAAGATTAACCCTCAAGAGCAAAACTCAATTCCTTCTATAAGATTTCACTATAGTTCTTACAAATTGGGTTAAGATATAAGGTTCCCAAGTCAAAAGCTTCAAGAACCCTCACTCAAGAGTACCAAAAAGAGTCTTAAGAAATATTGTTCATCTATATTCATTATCTAAGGTATGTGGGGTTTGAACAAGGGTAACACTTTCACCCTTGTGCCCAAAGGCTTATTTTAAATATAAATTTCTGCAAATTATGAGATTTTCCATGAAACTGAAGTTAGTGTTTATACCCATTATTATTGTTTGCAAGATTTTGAGATTTCCCATGGATTAAAGGTTGAATTATATGATTTTGTTTATATTTCCATGCCTATTTCCAAATTTTCTAGATTTTAAGATGATTATGAATGTTTTGTTATCAAGCATGAATTTTGAGATGTTGAAATCATGAGATTCATATTATGAGTTATGTTTTTCAATAGCTTGATTGAGATGATTGTAAGTTTTTTTTAGATGATGGGTAAGCATGAAGTTTAAATATAATTTTGATGCATTAAAGCCTTATATTTCGAGTCCTAAGTACAAGTGATGAGTTTATAAGGAGATTATGATCTCAAGATTTGTTGACAAGTTTTGATAAGTACTTTCAAAAGCTAAGATAGGAATCCACACTACTTATGATTTAAAGCTAAGAGAAGCATAATTTGGTATTCATTATAGACCCTTGAGTTATTTTAAGGTGGATTTTTTTGAAAATTTCTAAGCCTAAGTATGGGAGTAGTATTTAGCACCGAGGTGGGTATGATTTTAAGGTCTTATACCCCAGAACTACGTACCATCGTAGGATTGAGATTTATGGGCCCGTGGTCGAGATAGTGATCACTAAAGTTAAGGTTCTATTCTGATGGCAAGGGTAGAACAGCTCTCCCCAACGTGGGAAAGACATTGGACCCCATGTCAACTCACATGGTTTATGTCGGTTAGAAGAAATTCCCAAGTTTTCAAAGAGTCCTAAATTTCCCTAAGTCCTAAAGTTCCATAATCATAAGTCTTTGAGTTTCTAAAGTTTCAAAAGAAGTTCCTTATTCTCTTTAACTCAAAAGTATAAGTTTGAAAGTTATGATTTTAGATTTCCTTTTGTTTACAAGCTTTAAGAATACGAGGAGAATACAGATTTTAGAGTAAAGTATGATGACTCAAAAGGTTTATATCACATATTTCACTATTCATAATTGCATGCATGGTTTTTACCAAGATTATTGATATTTTTTACTTAATGCATACACCCTCATACACTCAGTACATCCTCAAAGTACTAATACACATATACGTCTATATTCTATATTATCTCATAATGTACGTTTAGGTACTCAGTCTCAGCAGTGCCAGAAATCTCCGAGTGTCTTGTCTACATTTCCACAGTGGTGAGTCCTCATGGTTCAAGGGGCTATTTTCAAACTTTTAATTATGATGTTAGTTGATTTTGTAGATTTCAGTTCGAGTTAGTTGGGGATCTGTCCCAATGGCTCTCTAGTTCTTGAGTAATAGAGGCTTTGTCAGACTAGAGGTTGAAGTTTTCCAGGTTATTTTCAGTATTGATATTCAGACTATGTTTTTCAATTATCTCAATCCAGATTTGGCATAATATGTGTTTATTGCTTGGTTTAATTATCCTAAAGTAAGTGTTAGAAGTAATAGCAGGCTCAAAGGGTTAGCTTAGGGCTACTTGTAGCCTTAAGCACCGTGTGACATCTCGGGATGAGATTTTGAAGCGTTACACATAGATATCCTATCCTCTTCTTCATCAAGTTTCTCCTTCTCACTATTTTTAACCTTCTTACCACTAGCTTCTCCTTCTTCTTGAATAATTTGCACCTCAGCTTCTTCCTGGTCCTCTCCTTCCCAAGTAAGAGCATGATGTGTCTTAGGTTTGCATTGGTGGCCAGAAAAGTAAGCTTCATGGCATCTCTAGCATAAATTTTTTTCCTCAAGCACATCTATGAGGGTTGTGTGATTAGTTAAGCTAGCTAATGTCTTGGTTTTTGGTTTCAGACCACTTACGTAGTTAGCAATGAAGTGAGTTCATTCAATAGAGGGTTTATCATTAGTGTATAAGATTTAACTTCATCAAACTTGTAACATCCCGTATTTTGCTTATACTTGTTCTAATTATAAAGAACTTGGTATAGCCTTGTGGTATAGATAACAAATGAGATTTGTTATGCAAGTATTAATGGTGTAGATGGAATTATAGATGCTGCCCGTACGTTTTAATGTGATGTGACCAAGTTAACATCGATACAACTATTTAAACTTGGGAACGTAAGCGAGTATTTGAATCTAAAGTTTAAAGTAACCAAGTATGTACAAATTGAAAGTTAGATTAAAGGGATTAGGAGCTAAAAATGGAATAAAATATTGAGGTGTTTGCTTGACTTAATTAAGCTAGTTGGTGAGTCACCTACTTAAGCTATTTGGACCAAATTAATGGATCCATGGCTAAGGACTAGATTTAGGCCTATACTAATGTACTCATTTGGGCTCAAATTGAATAAAAGAGGAAGAAAATGGAGAAATGGACCAACACTTAAATCTGCCAAAGCCCAAGTTAATTGATCCAAAATTAAGAATTTAAGCAAGTAGGTGCATCACCTACTTTGAAATTTTGAGCAGCTTGAACCCTTAAGTAGGTGCATCACCTACTTGGACTAGTTTGTAGCTGAAAATGAGGTCAATAAGAGAAGTTCTAGAGGGATCAATATAAAATCAATATAGCTGGTCATTTTACTCATTTTAAACACAATGTTCGCCCTTTTAAATTTTAGTTTTCTCCCTTTCTTAACAAGGATAAGAATAGCAGCCCTAAAATTCCTTCTAGGGTTCTTGAAGAAACCCTCATCTTTGCAAGCTAAGGTAAGTGAAAACACTTAAGTTCTAGCTTAATTATCTCATGAAAGACTAGGAAAACATGTTAAAGGTGCCTAATTATAAATACATGGCAGAATATAGAACAAGCTCCTTG
>NW_025879482.1:0-106270 GCF_002878395.1 Capsicum annuum
ATACAAAAAATTTAGAAATCAATGAAAAACAAAAAGAAATTAATGAAGAAAACTTAGAAAGTACCCACACAGAAATAAAGACTCTTGATAAAAAAAAAGATGAAAGAATAGAGACAGGGTCGAGATTTGACATTTATGAGTTCTGAACTTGTCACCGAATCCATAACTCTTCTTAGTTACTTGATTTGCAACTCTATATTTACTATATATATTAAATGGATTTCCAAAAACAATATATGGTCTAAGCAAAAGTTACATGGTTTGGCTAAACTCAACTAGCTAATAATCTTGTTCTGCCTCTGATTTCTCTGATGGCTTGAATTGGTTAATATGACTATTACTCATCCTCATCCTCATCCTCATCCTCTGTTGATTCTTCTGTGAGTCGATAATTTACTTCGTGAGATGCTGTGCAAGGCGCAGTGCTACTCTGAGATGCTCTAAAATTTGAATCCCGCAGCTGTAGAATCCACAGATGAGTTGGTGTTCTTCAGCTGATGAAAACAGTTCACTTTCTTCAGCTATTTGTTGACAAACTTTGTATATTCTAGTGAAATGATTCATAGGTGAATTTTAGTATTTTAGTTGGTTGGCTTTTGAAGTTTCACCTTGTAGGTAAGAGTTCGATTCCGCATCTTGTAATCCCTTCCCGTTTCCCCTTCCCATATACCCAACTTTTAGAAAAGAAAAAAAATTAGTGAAATGATTCATGTAACATAAAAGACTTTTTGATGTTTATATTCATTCATCCATTCCATCAAAAACATGCATCCGGATCATATAAAATTTGGATTTGCTACGTTTATTAAATATTTGACCGAGATTAAAACTGTCCTTTTTTGACAAATCTAAAGTATTGAAATTGTTCATGAGTATATTCAAAAGACTACTTTAAACCTATTTATCCCTATAGAATTGTCTTTGTTATTTTCTCAAGCAATAACATAAGAGGCTCGCTTGTTATCTTTGTAGTTAAATGTCAGTTTAGTGTATTAAGCTCCCATAATACTCGGACTCATATGAAAGGTCGAACAACCAAATTTTATCATACCCATTCTTCCTTTGCATTTTCGTAAGAGATTGTTTCCACAAAAGTTTAACACAAAGAAATTCACACTTGTTTCAAGTGTTTAACGACTGGTTATAGTACATTTTGTTGTCATATTGAAATCTCCAAGTTGTCTAGAATGGAGTTTTACAAAGTCTCTTATCACATGGTGGAGTGTGCGCACATTGACCTTTGATTCAAGTAAAAACACTTCAATGTAGTCCAGAAAAAGAGTAACAAAAATGAAAGCATCATAAAGAAAAATACTATAATGATCAAAGTACAAGAAACAAATGAAAATAATACAAATCATAGGACAACAAATTAAAGGAGAAATACCATGATACTAGTATGGACGGTAAAGTAAGGGGATAAAAAGCATAACAACTAAAAATTCTACATTAACTAAAGTACAAGAAACAACCAATAATAACAGAAGTTAAATAAGAAAAAACTAAAGGAGAAATACACTAGTCGCATGGACTGTAAAGTAACAGAAGTGAAAGCATAACAAAGCAAAATGCTCCACTAATTGATGTGCAAGAAACATTAGATAATAAAGTGAAATAAAAGTGCAAGAAGGTAAAGGAGAAATACTACGACTACTAGAATGGATATATTGCAAGACAACACACTACCTACTAATCTACTACCCTTATTCGTGTCCTCTAGAACTTCCTATCCAAGGTCATGTCTTAGATAAGATTACACCGCATCAAGTTCCGTCTAATCACCTCTATCCAGTAATTTTTTGACCTAACCTCTGACTATCCTAAAACCATCCAAAGCCAACCTCTCATACCTCATATCTCCGCAATAGTATCCATTTATCTTCTCTTCACATGCCCCACCATCCAAGTCTCGTTGCCTGTATCTAGTCATCCACCGGAGTAACTCCCGCCTTGTTGTGAATGTCAATATTTTTAATATTATTTCTCTTAGTATGCCCACTCATCCTATCATGACCCAAACTGAGGCTCTAGCCAAAATGGGCATCCTGAACCGTGAAGGCCCAAGAGACTCCTTAACATGTAATCATAAGCATAATCATAATTAAAAAAACAAAAGCGTAGAAGAAAACTGAAAACAAGGTAGTCCCATAATAAATTTTAAAACTTTTCAACATCAAATCATAAGAAAACCCAAATCCATCTAAGACAATCTGAACCAAACATACTGATTTGCCTAAACCGAGACAAAGCCCCCGACCAGACCACAAAACTAAAAAGGGAAACAACACATAAGGGAGATGCCCTATAATGTAAGGGAGACTAACCAACTCAGAATATCTGGAAATAATCTACTGGTCAGCGGAACGACGGGATTGTGCCTCAGAACCTGAAATATTGGGGGTCAATTCTCGAAAGTACTGGTATAAAGAACAATCCAAAACCATAATGTATATTTGTATAATATAACTGAGGGCATTTCATAAAACAAGTTAGCATAATGTAAAAGAAAATACATGGGCATAACATGAAAAGCTTACATTCAGGCTTATAAAACATTTGACCCTACTCTTTATTCTACTTCGAATCTAGATGGTAGAAACTACAATTCTAGTTACCCACGGGCTATATGGGTCCACCCTTGACTCGGCGGCGAAGCCCACAACCCAAGTTTGCTGCAAGGGATGGAGTCTTTAATCTCTACTATGCCATAAGGCTGTCACTAGTGTACAATCCCCTATTTTAGGACAAAATAATACTCATATCGATAAAACACAATTTCAGGAAATGAGTTCTCGAACTCGTGCCTTCTTCGGGTAAACATCTAACAATCTTTAAGCCCAATTTAGCCTCTTAAAAACACACTTCATGCTTGTAAACAATCCTTTTCTTATTCTGTTAAGGGTATATCATAATAAGGTATAATCATACCCAGACTTGCAATTATTCATATCATACCACAACATATGATACAATTCAAATGGGCGTTGATAACACTCAACTTACAAGACAAATTAAGTGCAACATGGTTGTCGTTAATATATTAACCCAACTTTGGAGTCGGGGTCGAACCCACGAGGAACAATATTAGTGGTGATCAAATTAATTCAAAATGATAGATACAAGTTAAATTCAAACAAATGGTATAAAAAAATAAAATGGGGGAGATAGTTTCCAACATTAGTGTTTCTTTTTGGGTTTTTCTAGTATAAATTCAGGGCTAGAATAATTAGAGTTTAACAATTATGTACGGATCTTCGGATTATGCATTACTAAGGGAGTGATATAAGGGTGTTAGAAATCAACATCAATTTAGTAAGACAAATATAGGTAGATTTGGATATGGATTTTGATGCTAGTCTTTCAACAAAACTCCAAACTTTCACCCATTGATTCTTTTGAATACCTAATAGGTGTGTTCAACAATTTGTAACTACAACCTCAATCCAGGCATCCTTATTTCTAGGATGATACCCATTGTATAGTCAACCTCACATTCACCCTTATGTCTTAGATAGTGAAAACTTAGAAAACTACACACATAATTGTCTATCATTGCTTTGGTTTCCACATCCCTCGTTCAAGGATGATATGGATTCCTACACTTCACCCAAAACCCTTCTTTCGAAGATGGCCTTGAACTTTCTAGAGCTTGGAGATTTCATTCATCAAACTCATGTGGATATTTGGGGCTTTCTTCCATCAAATGACAATCAAATTAGCCTAGCAATGATAAAACCCATAACATAAATCACCAAATAGATGATAGCAACAACAACCCACACACACTTTTACCCCTAATCACACATAACCCCACGAGGGAGATTTAGCTACACATAAGATAAATAAGCATAGATATACCCATAATCTCCTTTGAAATGAATTATTGAATAGTTAAATGAATGTTACTTCAAACTTGGGTCTCCCACAATATCAACAATGGTAGTAAGAAAACCTTCCACTTAGAAAGTCTTCAATGTATTCTTCACCCAAAATTTACACAATATTTTCTTCTTAAAAAATGAAAGATATGGAGTCAAGAGCTAAAACCTAAAAATTAGGGAAAATAGAACATGATACATGATAGGGTTTGAGTCATTTTGTCAAAATTGGGTCACCCACGTGCATTTCTAGTTTTTCCCTTGGGCTGATCTCTTCTGCTAAGCTGCAATCATGTGAATCTGGATGCAACCGCAGTTACAAGACCACGGGTTATGAGACTGCAGATCGTGACTGCAACCGCGATCGTGGTACCTGAGGCCTTTCTACTGCAAGTCTTTATCTGCACTTTTCTTGTGCTATTTTGATCATTTTCAACTCCCATCCACTTCTTTAAATCTCCTCAACTCTATGCCTGCAAAAAAATTGATATTAGTGCATTTTATCATCAATATGTCTCATTCATACATTCACAACAAGGTAATGTGCACAAATATTTAGTAAGAATGAGTGGTAAAATCATCCCTCATCAACACCCCTTACTTAAAGCATTTGTTTTTCCTCAAGCAACAATACCTCTTACCATGAGAAAAAAATTCTCTCTGCCTAAAATTTATGCCTTAAATTTCATAATAACTTTAATCATAGTCACTTCCACAAGTAGCTCATTGCTCATAGGTTAAGGTAATTTGACTACAACCCTTATCATAAGATAAGACATTCAAGGATACATAGGACTTTACAGAGCAACTAAGCAACAATAACCAATACTCTAGAGGTGGCTTCCTTTTGACCACAACTTAGCTATACTCCATTTGCCTCATACTTCGAAAGGCAATAAAGTCACTGACCCTAACTTGTTTCGCATGCCAATCCTTACAAGAAAGAAAAATTCAATTCTCCAAGCTAACAAAAATGCAACAAGGAGTTTTAAGTGAAATAAATATCTCTTAAACAAAAGAAATCTCCATGCAACAAGTGTCATACCATACGCTTGCCACTTTTTTCAATCACCACCACAAAGAAAATAAATGGCGGGAGATCTCAAAGGGCTTTCTAAGTTTGTAACGTAGGTTCAGGTTAAGGTATGATATCATTGGGGAATAACATGGCTACACCTTTCCTTGAACATCTACATCACACTTTTTCAATCATCCTTTTTTGCTATGGGCTACTCTTCTTTGTTATCTCTCTTTTATCATGCCTACCTATTATTTCCTTTGTTTATCCAACTTCTTTCATCTCTTTCTCTAGTATTTTTGAACCATTCTTTCCTTTATTCGACTCTTTCTTCTTTTATTCAGTTTTTTTCAAAGTCTAGGCATATTAGGCATATCACTACATCTTCGAGACACAAGACTTACTTTCATTAATCTTTCCTAACATAGGCTTTTAGCATCAAATTACATTCTCAAGTTTAAGGAGGAATGGTTTAAAAGAGGAATAAAAAGAATGGTTTACGGCTAGGTACAAAGGTGTAAAGTGGGTAACTAGGGATTATATTCATGCTTGGGTAGGGTTTTTAGGCTAGAGTGGGATTCCAAAATCAAAGGTCTCCTAAGATCATTTCTCCAACAAAATACAATCAACGTTAGATTTGAAAGACAAATCAGGCGAGTTCTAGATAACACAAGTGTACAAGAGAAGAACGAAAATCTCACCACACATAGGATGCAAAATTCCCCAAAAGGGCTCAAATTTCCCTTCCATGAGAGGCAAAATAGGAGTATCTATTTATATTCATAAGTCAAGATTTATGAAACCATAGAAGAAGAGAAAAAGTTTTGTTACCAAATTGCTCCTGTACATGCCCTTGATTTTAGTCTGAAAAATTTTGATTGAGTGGGTTGTTCATTTTACATTAGCACCACACACAATTTGCTAAAATATGGAAGATACCAAAGCCTAAGTCTAACATTGAGGCTCAAAATTGGAAAACTACCCAATTGCCTACTCAGACATCGCCAATGGTGTACAAAGTGACCCCTACTTTACAACATACAATGCCATAGGTACGCAGACTTCCCTTGAATTTTAGATATTTATGCTATGGGTACTCAGAATTTCCCAGCACCTATATCTCAAAACCCAAACATGACACTTCACCTTAAAGAATGACGTCAATCAATCCATCATAGGGCAAAGCTAGTCTTGCATCACCAAAAGAAAAATAAAATAAAATTAAAAGAATACTAAAAATAAAATAAAAATATGATAATCCATAAAATGATGGTAGCCAAAAATATAGCATCTCGAAAACAAATAAAAAAAATATCCAAGACATCATCTCAAAATAATCACATAAAAAGAAATATTCAGCGTCATAACATCAAAACACTACAAATATGGAGGCACCCCCAACTAAAAGAAATGCAGTGTCCTCACAAAATATGCAATAAAGCAAGAGTAAGAAGGGTATCCCTAAATTTACATCAGAGATGCTCTCTCCTGCTGACTCAGGACCATCACCATCAGCATCATCAGCCGACCAATCAGCAGGGGTCCCATATTCGTTGTCTAACCTCGGTAAAGGTGGTCGGTCATTGGGTTTGAGCACCTTAAAGATTCTCTTTACCCCCTTCCACAGCTTCTTAAAGAATTTGTCTCTTTTCTTCTCTCTCTTCACCATCTTCTTATGTGACTCCTTGAGTTCCTTATGTGTTCCTGCCAGGGCTAAGTAGGCTTTCTCTAAACTGGAAACAATAGTTCCCTGCTTTTTCTACTCCTCATGATATATGTCATAATCTAATAGAGTTATGTATGAGTGATGAGTAGTGGATAGCTCTCCTGGCCCCTGAGGAAATCTGACACTAGCTCCCTAACCTCCGTTATTTAACCTGAGATATCATCGAGGGGGTTGGATGATGAAGGTCTACAAGAATCTATTCCCTCTTGGACTGATTTGCCTATGTAAACTTGTCTTTTCTTACTCTGGCCTAGGTCTACTTGCCTCTGAATTTGAGTGGACAGATGAGAGATCCTAGGTGCACCCAAGTATGTGCATCAAAATCATCCACTCCTGCCCTCATTCAAAGTTAAGATATAAATGAAGGGATAAGTAGGTACATACCTTTATGAGTTTGGAAATACCTCTACCCTAAAAGAACAATCTCGCCTACATTGAGTGGGATGCCAGATAGGATAAAAGCCACCATCTGAGCTCTCAAATCTATGATAATGGTTATATGGGTGTATGGTGATACTTGACTGCATATGATGTTCAACCATATTCTAGCTTCTGCTTTGAAGTCCTTTATCAAAATATCTTTCTTGGTGTTGGACTAGGGAACTGCTTTTTTAGGATATAAAATATTGGCCATCCAGGTCCCCAGATCACATACTCTTGCCTAGAACTACCCCATGTCAATATCTGGGAGCTCATACACTATATTAACCTGCTCTACTCCAAAGTTCACCTATTTGCTCTGAATTATCAACACTGGGTTTATGAGAGAAACTATGTTGAGGTTTGCGTAGAACTCACACACTCACTGCTCATGAGCATAGCAGGGTTCTAGGGAAAAACATATCCACCAGGTTGCAGTGAGTCTAGCATGGAATTCTGGGAGCTTCTCTTCCACCTTGTCTAACCTAATACCCCTTTTAGGGAGTAGCTTAGTCCTGTGATAATCATCATAGTAGGTGAGCTAGCATTGTGTGTCCATGAATTGAGTATTATCAAATATATTATTTTTGAGGCTGAGAACCTAGAGCCAATGCAACTTAGGCCAAGTTAGTATTATCATATTAAAAACATGCTAAATTAAATAAGTCAGCTAATATGGTACTGTTATGAAGGTTTTGCAGCCAGTGAGGGATGTGAAAAAGTTTTGTAGTTTGTTAAAAACTTCCCTCAGGTACGGAGATCACAAAACATTGACCGTGACTATGGTGACGCGACCGTGGTCATTGGGTCCACTATCGCGGTGCTCGAGATCGAGCTGACAGTTTCTGCACATTACTTCAAAATGCAATTTTAACCCCTATTTCAACTAGGTATGACAACATTATAAACAATGTATTAAAGCCTAGAATGTGCGATTTCAGCCTCTAATCATGAAAGAATTAGGATTAGACTCTTTGCAGTATTCTATCAAACACACGGTGTGCATGATTTGTTTGACCTCTTAAAGCATAAATTTGGGTACTCAAGACTTCCCCAATAGCGTGTAAACCAACTATAATAGCTAATCACAACAATTATTACAACTAACCATGTAGTTAGCAATAAAAACACTATTTTAGAGCTTTTTCTATATTTCAAGTTCTTAACATACAATGGTAACCAAATCGAGAGAGTTAAGAAAACATACTAGATCTGATGACCCAAGAGGGTAAATTGATGCTTTAATATGCTAGGTAATGCCACAAATTGGAGAGAATTTTTTAGAGAAATTGAAGAAGGAGTGTGGGTGAAATAGGCAGTCGAATGGTCTTTTAACTAAATTGACCGCGATCGCGATCATGCGGCCTCCGCAATCACGGTGGCACGAACTTCAATCGCGGGAACTAAGACCAAAAAATCGGGTTTTCTGCATTGTTGTTTGGTTCAGATTGCTAAATTCACACGTTTCTCTTTAAAATTTGATCAAAATTTCCTTTAGCACTAACATCTCACGGGTTATGCATGTAAAAAATAAAGATTAATTCAACTCTATTGTTCATGAATAAAAAGGATACTTGCCACTTTTCCTGGCATGATGGGTTGCCTTTCATCAAGCATTTTTTTTAATGTCGGGACATGACACCTCCACCTATTCTTTTGTTTCTCCACTTAGAAGAGCTGAATCTCTGTCCCAACTTTCATTTAAAATGCAATGAACGACAGAGGGACAGAAAATTAAAATCTTCCAAGAAGAGGCTTGGAAGATTAGATTACATGGCAAGCAAGTTTTGATCTCTCAATTTGGAAGACTTGAACCTTTTACTCAAATTGATATCAATATTCTGAATTTGTTCCTTAGACAAAAGTGAGCACGTCAATAGGTGATTCCTTGTACATTGGAATTTGAGTTTCTTGTCCATTAATTGATGAGGTTCCATATGCTCCTTTGGAATGCCAAATTCCCAAATATAAGAGTCGGACTTCGTCATCCCATAATCCTCCATTTGTTCAAAGGGATGGATCCTCATCACATCTTCTAAGCATAATGTTGAAAAGTGGGTTGAATAAGGTCTAACACCTAATTTTGGGTTAGCCTCCTACGAAGCATCTTCACCCCGAAATGAACTAGAGTCATTATAAAAGATTTTCTTTGATTCTTCTCTTGACTCTAGTATCATTTCGTTTATTGAGGATGCTTTTTATTCATATGATTTAGATAATTTAGATGTCACCGAGGATTCTTCACTACCAATCTTGTCATCATAGCTTGGTTTCTCTTCTTGAAAAACCTCCTCACAGGAGGTGGGCATGTTAGGGATTTCAAGCTTTTATTCTTTGTCCATTACCTTCTTCTTAACACTTGTCCATTCTTGATGCATGTATTCTATATTCTCTCCCGTTGAATCTACCCAATCCAAAATAGCTAATAACCTTGGGTCACAACTATTGGACTCGGTGTGTTGCTCTTCCTTCTTCTCATCACAAGACCTAACAATCTCATAAGAAGAAATAGAAATTCGGTTAGTATTATAAGGGAAGGGAATTTGGACAATCATCCCAATGTCCATTTCAACTATCACATAAAGAACAACCATACTCCTTATAGGATCGAGATGGTGATTTTTTCTCTCTTCGAGAAGCATAGTTACTATCTCTCCTGAAGTATGGTCCATCACAATATGAACATGGGTTGTCAAGATAGGACTTCCAACTATCCAACTCTTACTTGGTGGAAGATGCCATAGAGTAAAGTAAAAATAAAATAAAATCTACCTACAAAGAAAATCAAAAACTCATATATACAAGCTTGAATACAAGCAAGTAAACTAAAATTCCAAACTAACTTAATAAGCCAAATTGTTCCCCGACAATAGCACCATTTTTTGATAATGCTCAACTTACACGTCAAATTAAGTTCAAGGCGATCGTCATCAATATATTTACCTAACATTCGATTCGGATCGAATCCACAAGGAACAGTGTGAGTGGTGATCAGATTAATTCAAAATGATAGATACAAGTTAAATTCAAATAAATAGTACAAAGAGAAAAAATGGGGAAGATAGGTTCCTACACTAATATTTCTTTTTGGGTTTTTCTAATTTAAATTTTGGGCTACGAATATTTAGAGTTTAACAATTATGCATGAATCATAGGATTATGCATTACTAAAGAAGGGATATGTAGGTATTATCAATCAACATCAATTTAGTAAGACAAATATGAGTAGGTTTGGTTATGGATTTTGATGCAAGTCTTTCAACAAAATACCAAACTTTCACCAATTGATTCTTTCAAATACCTAATAGGTGTGTTTTACAATTTGTAACCATAACCTCTATCTATGCATCCCTATTTCAAGGATGATACCCATGGTATAGTCAACCTCACATTCATCCATATGTCTAAGATAGTAAAAATTTAGCAAACTATGTAATCTTCTATCCTTGCTTTGGATTCCATATTCCTCTTTCAAGCATGATATGGATTCCTACAATTTACTCAATACCCTTCTTTTGAAGATGGACTTGAGCTTTCTAGAGCTTAGAGCTTTCACTCCTCAAACCCGTGTGGATATTTAGCGCTTTCACCCTTCAAATCACAATCTAATTAGCATATCAATGATAAAACCCATAAACATGAATGACCAAATAGATTCTAATAAAAACAACCCACACATACTTTAACCCCTATTTACGCATAACCCCAAGAGGGAGATTTAGCTGCACATAAGATAAATACGCATAGATATACCCATAATCTCTATTGAAATAAATTGTTAAAGATTTAAGCGAATTTTATTTCAAACATGGATATCCCATAATATCAAAAATGGCAGTGAACAAATATCCCACTTAGAAAGTCTCCAATGTATTCTTCACCCAAAATTTACACAATATTTTCTTCTCCAAAAATAGAGGCTATGGAGTCAAGAGCTAAAACCTAACTATTGGAGAATATGGAATATGATACATGATAGGGTTTGAGTCATTTTTTCAAAATTAGGGTCAACCACATGCATTTTTAGTTGTATTTCCAGTTTTGCCCTTGGACTGATCTCTTTCGCTAAGCTGCAATCGCGCGAACCTGCCTATGGACATAGTTATATGACTGTGGGTAACTTTCGTGATCTCAGTTGGATGACTTTTTCTTAACTGCCGTGATCGCGGTCAGCAGACCACGACCACGGTACCTGAGGCCTTGCTGCTCTAAGTCTTCATCTGTACTTTTCTTACTCCGTTTTGATCATTTTTAGATCCCATCCACATCTTTTGATCTCCTCAACTCTATGCCATCAAAGAGTGGGTATTAGTGAATTTTATCACCAATATATCTCATTCATATATTTACAACGTGGTAATGTGAACAAATGATTTGTGAGAATGAGTGGTTAAATCACCACTTATCAGGCGTTAATAATTTTGATCACACAACTCATGGCCAACATTAGGAGGTCCAATCCTTGATCACCCTAAGGAATCAATAATGTTCTTAGAGGCCTTGAGCTTCTAATAAAGTAATGTTGTGTTTGGAAGATATCTTGGAGCCGAGGAAAGTCGTGGCGCAGGAATTAAGAGAGCCCTTGTGGTTTGTTTCCAAAATAGCCACTTTTGGTCTATTTTTGTAATTGGCTAGTTATAAAAAGGAAACTACTATAAATAGGTGACTTAGGCATTTCGTTAGTTAGTTTTGTTGATTAATTTACATAATGTATTCATGAGAAATCAATGGGAGTGTTTGGGTGCTTAGAAAAACATATGTTGAACATTAGTTGGAAAAGTAGGATGTAAGGAGGATCTAATCCCATTTGCCGTCACATAAGAACTAGGTGCTCATTAATAATCCATTAAGGGATTGTTCCATCCTTGTTGGATGCTTGGACTTGAAGAGAAGTGACATGGGTTGAAAAATCTCAAAACTTTGTAAATAATGTTAACAAATTTATGCTTGGAATGTGTTTATAACATTGAAAATAGCCTTGGTTCAAAATTTCTTCACATTCCGACTGACGGTTTAAGAGATAGAGATTTTTGAAGTTTTGGTGTTCTTGAGTTTTCTTGGAGAAATTCAAATCTTCAAGAGGAATTATTGGAAAAGGTGGTTGTTTAATCCTCAAAGGTGAAGAAAAAGGTGTACAAAAGTGTTTGTACAAACACCTTTTGAATGCCCTAAAGAATATTCCCAAGATAAAGGAAAAAGATCTCGACATTTAGGCAAAGCTCGGCTAAAATCCCAGCCTTACTGCCTTAGCTTGTGTTATACCTAATTCAACAGATTGGCAGCAGGTTGGCTAAAGATCATGAGCAGAAGGCACTGGAGTGACCTGCGTTGCATCTGCTTTAGCAGATTGGCCACATATCAGGAGTATATTTCTCCTCTGTCCAACCTACTCTCCAAATGCTCCCAAAGTGCGACCACACTTCAAGACAGCCCTTCCAAACACAAATCCAAAACACGGACAGCCTTTCATTCCAACGTAGATCACTAATTTTTGACATGGATCAAATCCAACCATACTAATTTAAGTTCCCATATAAGTATTAACCCTTTTCTAATACCAATTCAAGTTCCCAAATAAATATCAACATTTTTCCAACACGAATTCATGCCTTGAAACTCATCTCAACACTTTAAAAACTCCATTGCTCAAGGTTTGATTCCTAAGTTACAATTTCTTGATTCCTAATCCCTTCTTTTGATTCGTAAACAACTCATCAACCAGTAATTCATCTACTAAGTTGATCGTTAGTTCTTGAATCCAAAATCTTTCATTGTCCTATTTCTTTGTGTGGTTTTCTATTTTTTCTTCATTGTAACTTCTTTGTATCAAGTCCATAGTAGATTTTATTTCTTTGAGTCTATCAAAAAAGAATCCACTTCGGCCGTAATGTAGAGATTGACACCTTATTATCCACCAGAGTATAAGCAACTTTCAACATTCATCGCTCCAATTGTAAGGATCACAAAGGTGAGTTCATACAATTGTTGTTGAGGTGATTTACTACTAATCTTGTTTGTTCATTTTTATATGTACAAGGTTATATAAGGGTAACATGTCTTTGATAGCCTTGGATAATTGTGACTACGACATAGAAGACTATGATTGTGGTAAAGAATGTTATGGCTATGAAGAAGATGGGTATTATAGGGTCTATGAATATAGCCATGATCAACTGTATGGAAGTAGGAATCAGGGTATAAATAAAGGGTATAGTAAGAGTCATTGTCTTCCTACTCTATCCATCTTTAAAGGAGAATGGGATCCCGAAGTTTACCTTGATAGGGAATGGCAATATGAAAGAGTCTTCAAGGATTATGCTATGAGTGAACCTGGACAAGCTACATATGCCCTTAAGTACATTCAAGGTCCAACCTTAGAATGGTGTGAACTTGCAAAGAATCCTATGTAAACATGCAGTGCCTTGAAATAGTTCTTGAGGCTAATTTATGTGCCAAAGGGTTACATGACACTTTATAATTGTGATCCAAGAAGACTAACTTGTTCAATATGGGTAGATATTTGTGAATTTCTGAGATGTGTTCTTATACTTGATGATTGGTTTCATGCGAAATACATAACTCCTCTTATGGTTTATTATCTAGGGATAACTCGAGTGTCCAAGCATTTCCTATACTTCTTGGAAGGCTATAGAGTTTTTGAGAACTTGAAGGATTACTTCACCTAACATGGGTACTATAAGGAGGTGCGGTGTGACATATTTCTATTGGAATATGGACACATACGTTTGGGTGTCAATTGGTTTGCACAATACAAGATTCCGAATATGAAAAATTGGCCTAAGTTTCCAAAGGACTATTGGGGAAATCATTTCTTTCCATCTACCCTTCCCAAATCTCAAGGAAAGATAACCACTTACTCCAAGCCTTATAAAAATGAGAGACAAAATATTAAGATAAGTAAGAGTGGACAAGGTGGAAACCTAAGAGAAGAAAAAGGAAAGGTTGTGAGGAGTGAAGTAAAAGGTTGTGAGGAGTGAAGTGAGAGGGTTTTCATTAACTGGGGCTAACATTGTTTGTTCTTCTATTAATAAGGACATGTGTGTGGGTACCAACATAGAAAATGGAGGAGAACAAGTACCAAAAGAGAAGGTTCCCTTTGAAGACTTGACGAGGGAAATCTTAGATGCTTCCAAGTCTTATGGAGGACCTTCACACCAAGGTAAAGAAGAATGTGCTCAAGATCTTCAAGGTAATATAGCTAACTCTTACACTTTTATTCATGTGAATGATAATTGTGTGGCTAGTAGCTCATTGAGTGCGAGTAGTGTTTTTAGCTATATGTGAGTTTATTAATTCTTTTCCTCTTGATGATGTACATATTATTAGTATGGATAAACTAGTTGATCCTACTGATGACCTGATTGACTCTTCTTGTAATATCAATTTGTGTCCACCTACTGTAGAAGCCATTGTGTTTGATGATAGTACACCATCTTATGGAAATTGTGTTAATCAACTGGTGTGTGAAACAAGTCCAACACTTAAGGATGTGTGTAATATGATTAGTGAACTTTAAGTGAGTGATGAAATTAAGAATGTTGGTCAAGAAAATGGGAGTACCCTTTGAGCTTGTCTTTTAGTGAAGATCCTAAAGCTTTCTTTTCTTATAGGGATAATCACGTGTTTGAAACATCTTTGATACTTGATAATGGTCTTTTAAAGAATGGACTTTCATGCTCTACATTCTCTTTATGGATATATCCCTCTCTCTTTGAAAATAATATCTTGTTTTAAGAAGATAAGCTCACTCCTAGTGAATTACCCAGTTGTGTGGATAGCATTGTTGATATATCTCATCTTGAGGGATATATTCCATATGACAACCCACTATGATGTGACAACATTCCTCTTAAAGATTGAAATCTCCCCTTGAAAGATGAAAAAACTTTTAAGGGAAAGCACTATGAAGTCTTGGAAAAGAATAATCAATTGGATGTGATCCTTATATGACACCCCACCCTTGTTTAATACTTATAGGATGATTTAATTACTTCTAGTGAAGGCCTATGTAATAATCCCTTTGGTATTAGTGGTGGTATGTGTCTACATGAGGGTTCCTCCATTGAATAAGAAAGTGTCAATTGTTTGGAAATTGCTTTGTCTTCTACTTTGTGTGACCTTATTATTGAGAATACTCATGGTAGTGATTTTGAATCTTAGTGAGTACGTGCACGAGGGAACCTTATTTGAAGTTGACTTGAGTGATACTTTTTTCTATTCTCTCTTTGCATTTGATGATATATATACTAATAAGGAGAGTATATGTTTTAGTTTTTGTGAAGTTAGTGGGGTAAAGAGTGTTGTATAGACCTATGTGTATGCCCACTCTTTCCATTTGACCCCAATTCTAAATTTCGATATGGTGATTATGGCACACCGAACGTATTACTTGGTCTGCATAATAAGGACTATTTGAATGAGGGTGTTGGTATCCTTTTCTATGATAACAAACTTTCTTGGGGATTCACAACCCACTTGAGGGACCAACATTGTTCAAGGAAAAGAACTCCAACCAATATGAAGGGTTTTTAAAGAATGGGAACCATGAAAAGCACCACAAGATTTCACTATTTTGCGTTTCCCTTCTTGACCAAGGTTTCACCACTTTTAGGTCAAGGAGAGAGTCTTACATTGAAACTACTTTGGATGAACTCCAGTCGTGTGATACCCTTACTCATTATATGAGTAGAGATGATGACCTCATTTTCAATGGTTATATCCTTCTTAAGAACCCAAGGGTAAATGTGTCAATGTCTCCTTTGGGTGTTGCTTATAACTTTGCATCCTTGTTTTAAACTCTTGTTCTTAAGTTGAGTGAATCTCAACTTGTGGATGCCAGGTTGATGGTTTACTCTAAAGGAAGAAGTCATATCTACTGAAATAACTTGATTCCATTCTTGTGTACCTTATGTACTATATCTTTTGAGACAAATGGAAATCTTATAGATGATAGCACCTTGGATGATGCCTTTATACTTGATTCTGTCATATACTACCTCTTTGCCTATGATGACATCCATGCTTGTTTGGGATTTGTTTTAAGTGGAGGTAGAAAATTTTTTAGTTTGCCCACCTGTTTAAGTGACATTGCTATATTCATCTTGTGAACTTTAATAAACCAATTGAGGCACCACTCTTGATGTGGTCTCTTAAAGAGGTGATAAAGAAATTATGTCTAATGGCTCCTAAGGTGAAGGTAACCTTACCTTTTGGATTTAATGATGCCATTATGACCCTTGTGGTTTCCTTACCTCTTGTGATTCCCATAGCCAACTCCTTTGTACATTTTCCAAAAAGTTTTTAATGATTAACAAGAAGGATCCTTGGTTATATCTTAAGTGTGTGTAACCTTGGCGTGATGAAATGATTGCTTAGTCTAACCTTAACCCTCATGCCGTGAGGAATTTGTGTTTATTTGTCATTTCTTTAGTTTTGTAAGGTTTGTATTTGAGGTTGAATCCTTTTTAAGAAAGGGAGGATGATACACGTGAAATAGCCGTCAACGATTTTAATCACACAACTCGAGGCCAACATGAGGAGGTACAAGCATTAATAGCCCTAAGGATCCAAAAATGTAGTTGGAGGCCCTTCTTAGAGCTCCTAATAAAGTAATGTTTTGTTTGTAAGATTGCTTAGAGCTGAGGAAAGCCATGGCACAGGAATAAAGAGAGCCATTGTAGGTTATTTCTGAAATAGCCACTTTTGCGCTATTTTTGTAATAGGCTATTTGTACAAAGGCAAGTACTACAAATAGATGCCTTAGACTTTTCATTAGTTAGTTTTGTTGATTATATACATGATGTATTAATGAGAACTCAAAGGGAGTGCTTGATTTCTTGGAAAAGCATATGTTTAACCTTGTTTAGAAACGTTGGTTGTAAGAAGGATCTAGTCCCCTTTATGGTCACATAAGTGCTAAGTGCTCATTTATAATCCATTAAGGGAGGTTTTAGGGTTCGACATACCGTTAGATTGCCCTTTTGTTATCAATTTTGTGTCCATCTTTCTACCATCACAATCCTATCCCTCTATTTTACTTTTATGCATCTAGATTCGAGTTCTTGTGTTTTGGATCGTATCAACAAATGTAACGCTCCGCATTTCGTGCTACAATATAGACCATGATTTCAATGTGCTGATAATCTCGAAGCCATAAAATCCTATGCCAATACAGCATGTTAATTATTTGTGTAGCATGTAAATCCATTCAAGCTTGAATTTAGACCATAGGGGTCCTTCAACTCATGGACAAGTTGAAACTAATTCGATCGACTAAGTTTTAGTGGACGTTGTAAAGTGTGTTAGCTTCCATCGACCATAACTCTCTGTATATGTCGAAATATGAATCCTACTATGTGTCAAATGATAGGTATTTGAGTTAGCTTTCCAACGATACCAATTTTGCTAAAATCCGACACCTGAGCAAGAAGTTATAGCCTTTCAAAGTGATATGCATCACCTAACCAATCGCCCATGGCCACTGGAAAGCATAGGCGATAGCCTAGGCGGCTCCCATGTAAAGATAGGCAATGGGATGGGCAGCGCCTATGTAAAGAATTCAAGCGACTTAAATACTCCGCTTTGGGGACAAAGTGGTCCTTTTCCACCTTTATCCATAAAACACGAAATTCAGTTCCAAGGACCCCAAAATACACCCTCATTCAACAAAAGTACTCAAAGATTCTCCTTAGGGTTTCAAAATAAAAAAACCCAAATAGTTCAAGATCCGACAGTAGTTTTTCAAAGATAATTACATATTTGGAATCACCAATCCGCAAGCTTTAAGAAACATCTATTATCCTTGGAAATAAAGGTACATGGGGTTATCCTAAAATCTCTTGGGTGTAGTTTTTATGAACATGCATGCTTTTAAATGAGGGTTTTCAATCAAATGCTAATAACTTGCTTTCAATATGATTTCTAAGTCATTTTTCTTTATGTCATAGGAATTGTTTGCCTATATACTTCAATGGTTGAAACCATGCATATGTGACTTGAGATTTTCCATGGAAGTTTGATAAATATGAATGATAAATTACTTTTAAATTCCCATGATAATGTCTTGATACCCCATATCATATTTTAATCAATAAAAGAGAGCATGGATTTGAAATAAATATTGTTCACCACTTGTAAATGATGAAGCACCTTGGTTTTTACATAATTATGCATATGTGGAAGTAGTATTGAGGACTTACAAGTCGGGTATTATGATACCCTACAAAATATGATATGTGATTGAATCAGTTGAAATTTGAATGCATCGATTTTACATGAGATAAGTGGATGCCTGAAGAAGGCGTTTGAGTGTAAGGGCTCATCGCTAGAAAACGTGTTTGCTGACATAGAGATTTGGTACTAGGCTAAGTGACCTTGTGTACTTGACTTTATGTCATTCCCAAAGTGGGACTATAGGTAGGAGCCCAGGCTAAGTGATCTTGGGCACTACCATTGGGTCGAGACACCATGTTTCGTGGTCTTGTGTGTCTTTCCCTTACTTATACTCTAATCTTGGCGGCAACCGAGGTTGGATAGTTGGTGTAAATTATGTAGGGTATTCCACCTAGTTTAGTTGCATTTCATTGTTATTGAGAAACTATTGCATTACACCCATGTGTTTTCAAATGATTTGATACGAAATTGCTTTGAAGTCTAATAAACTAGCCTGCTATGCACCAGAGTTGACTAGTAATGTGAGACTCTGGATGAGGAAATTTGCATCTGGCATTGCTGATAACTTGGTACTTGAGTGACAGAGGGCTATGTTGAATAAGGAGTTAGACTTTGCTCGACTGACCATTCATATGCAGCAGGTGGAAAAGAAGAAGAAAAAAATTACTGAATCTAGAGAGAAAGACAGACAGGCTAAGAGAACTAGATCTGCGGACCAGCACCAGAGTCAGCTGCAGAGTGGTAACTGGGGTAATAAGTGGTTGAAGAAGAAGAAGTTTTGGAATAATGCACAGTTAGCAGCTAGCTCCCCAGCACCCGAACCATTGGTAGACAGACAAACTCAGAGTTTTCAGACTCCTCATGGATCCAAAGCTCTAGGTACATAGTCTCAGGGCAGTGTGGCCCAGCAGCATCGTACTTGTACATGGTGCGAGGTTTGCGGAAGGAATCATCTAGGGAAGTGCTGGTTTGATAGGAGAAACTGCTATACATGGGGCAAAGTGGGTTACCTTCAGAGAGATTGTCTTTCTACTGGAGGAAATGGGGGGGGGGGGGGGGGGGGGGGAAAGTCCCAAGTCGCCTCCACGGCTCTTTTTCCTAAAGGTTCCCTTTCAGTTTTTGAGAGCGGTCGCAACCAGTTATATTCTTTGACTAACCGCCAGGAGGTGAAAGCTTTACCAGATGTTGTCACCGGTATGTTACAAATCTTTTCTCGTGATGTTTATGTATTGCTTGATCCTGGGTCTACTTTATCTTCTGTGACCCCTTATGTGGCTGTTGGTTTTGGGTTTGAGCACCGAAGTTATTATAGAGCCCTTCTCTGTTTCTACTCTTGTAAGTAATTCTATTGTTGCTAAAAGGGTGTATAGAAATTGTATCATGTCTATTCATAGTAGGGAAACTGTGGCAGACCTTATAGAACTAGAAATGATAGATTTTGATGCCATCCTTGGGATGGACTGGCTCCATTCGTGTTAAGCCACCCTTGAGTGCAGAACCCGAAAGGTCACTTTTTTTTTCTCGAATGAGACACCAATTGTATAGGCAGGGAGTTCTGTGGAACCTAAAGGTCACTTTATCTCTTATCTTAGAGCCCGAAAGCTTATCTCCAAAGGTTGTATGTATCATCTAATCCGAGTAAATGATTCAAAAGTTGAAAACCTTCTTCTGCAGTCAGTCCCTGTAGTACATGAATTCCCAGAAGTCTTTCCAAAAGATCTCCAAGGGATACCCCCTGATAGGGAGATAGATTTTGGCATTGATGTGTTGCTAGACACTCGTCCTATTTCTATTCTTCCATATAGAATGGCACCCGCGGAACTAAAGGAGTTAAAGGAACAGCTTGCAGACCTCCTAGACAAAGGTTTTATTCGTCCTAGTGTTTTCCCATGGGGTGCACCCGTACTCTTCGTGCGACAGAAGGATGGGTCCCTTCGGATGTGCATAGACTACCGTCATTTGAATAAGGTTATGATTAAAAATAAATTTCGTCTTCATAGGATTGATGACCTTTTTGACCAGCTTCAGGGTGTCAAGTATTTTTCAAAAATAGTCCTTCGTTTGGGTTATCATCAATTGAATGTTAGGGAGTCAGACATACCCAAGATAGCCTTCCGAACCCGATATGGTCACTACGAATTTCTAGTCATGTCCTTCAGGTTGACTAACGCCCCTGCAGCCTTCATGGATCTTATGAATAGAGTGTTCCATCAGTGTCTTGACGTATTCGTCATTTTATTTATTGATGATATTCTGATCTATTCTAAGAGTAAAGAGGATCACACCAATCACCTCTGAATTATTCTTCGTACCCTTAAGGATCATCAGTTGTATGCCAAATTTTCTAAGTGTGAATTCTAGTTAGATGCTATTGACTTCCTTTGGCATATTGTGTCCAGTGATGGGATAAGAGTGGATCCCCAAAAAGTTGAAGTAGTGAGAAAATGGCCCAGATCTACGACTCCAACCGATATTTGAAGCTTCTTGGGTTTGCCGAGGTATTATAGAAGGTTCGTAGAGATTTTTTCTTCCATAGCTGCTCCGCTTACTAAACTGATTTAGAAAAAATGAAGTGTGCGTGGTCTAACTTATGTGAAAATAGTTTTGAGAAGTTGAAGGACAAGCTGACTACTACTCCTGTTTTGACCTTTCCCGAGGGTGTAGATGATTTTATGGTTTATTATGATGCATCCCGTGTGGGACTTGATTGTGTATTGATGCAGCGTTGTAAGGTAATATCTTATACATCTAGGTAGTTAAAGGTGCATGAGCGCAATTACCCCACTCATGACTTGGAGTTAGAAACCGTGGTGTTTGTACCTAGAATCTGAAGGCACTATCTCTATGGAGTGCATGTTGATATTTATACTGACCATAAGAGTTTGTTGTATATTTTCTCCCAGAAAGAATTGAACCTCAGGCAGAGGCGTTGGATGGTGATTTTGAAAGACTATGATATGAGTCTGCATTACCATCCGGGCAAGGCAAATGTTGTAGCCAATGCCCTCAGTAGGTTGTCTATGGGCAGCCTTTCTCATGTAGAAGAAGGAAAGAAAGAGATGGTGAAGGATATTCACCGCCTTGTAAATCTGGAAGTGCGACTTTTAGATTCCAAAGATATAAGGGTGATTGTTCATAAGTTATCTAAGTCATCTCTTTGTGCTGAAGTTAAGGAGAAGCAGGCTGAAGATCTCATCTTGATGCAAATCAAGAAATATCTGGGTCAACAAAAGGTTATGTCATTTAAAATTAGTGTTGATGGTATTCTGATATTTTAGGGTAGGTTGTGCATTCCGAATGAGGTGCACACTTTGAGGTATGTCATTCACCCAGGCTCTACTAATATGTACAATGATCTGAAAACCTTGTATTGGTGGAATAACATGAAACGTGATGTAGCTGATTTTGTGTCCAAGTGTTTGAACTGTCAACAAGTGAAGGTAGAACACATGAGGCCAGGTGGTACTTCCCAAGAGATAGCCCTGCTTTTATGGAAGTGGGACATGATAAACATGGACTTCCTTACTGGACTTCCGAGATCCCGAAACCAGAATAATTCTATATAGGTAATTATAGATCGGTTGACAAAGTCCGCCCACGTTTTGCCTATGAGGACTAATTATTCGGGGGAGTTTTATGCTAAGATTTACATTGAGGAGATAGTTTGATTGCATGGGGAAATAGTGTTCATTATATCCAATAGACGTACGCAGTTTTCATCTCAGTTCTTGAGATCTTTTCAGAAAGGGTTTAGGTACACAAGTGAATTTGAGCACAACTTTCCACCCTCAGACGGATGGGCAAGCTGAGCATACCATTCAAACCCTCCAAGATAAGTTGAGGGCATGCGTGATTGATTTCAAAGGTTGTTGGGTAGATCACCTTCCACTAGTTGAATTTGCTTACAATAATAGTTACCATGCCAGCATCAAGATGGCTCCTTTTGAGGCTTTGTATGGGAGAAGATTTAGGTTTCCGATAGGATTCTATGAAGTGGGTGAGACTCAGTTGTATGGGCCTGATCTTGTTCATCAGGTGATGGAGAAAGTGAAGATCATTGGAGCACGATTCAATACTTCTCAGAGTCGTCAGAAGTCCTATACCGATGTTCGGAGAAGAGAACTAGAGTTTGACTTTGGTGATAGGGTGTTTCTCAAGGTTTCTCCTATGAAAGGAGTTATGCGGTTTTGAAAAAGGGGTAAATTGAGCTCTCACTATGTAGGGCCATATCAGATTCTAAAAGAGATAGGTACGGTTGCATATAAGGTAGAATTTCCTGCAAGTTCGGGTTTCGTTCATCCGGTATTCCATGTATCTATGTTGAAGAAATACATTGGAGATCATTCTATGTTATTACTAGTAGAGGGTATCAAAGTGACAGACTCCTTGTCTTACAAAGAAGAGCCCGTTGAAATTTTAAGTCGCCAAATTCGATAGCTAAGGAGCAAAGAGATAGCCTCTGTAAAGGTACTGTGGAGGAATCAGAAAGTCGAATAAGCAACTTGGGAGTCAGAAGATGACATAAGAATTAGATATCCCAATTTGTTTTCTTTGATGGAGGATGAGACAGAAGGTACTATTTCTATCTTATCTTTCCTAGTCCTTTATTATGCTTGAAATCGTGTCTGTCTGTGACCCGTATCATCATTCAGGAACGAATGATCCTAAGGGGGGGATAATGTAATGCCCCGCATTTTGGGCTACAATATAGACCATGATTTCGATACGTTGATAATCCTGAAGCCATAAAATCCTATGTCAATATGTATGTTAATTATTTGTGTATCATGTGAATCCATTCAAGCTTGAATTTAGACCATAGAGGTCCTTCAACTCAAGGAAAAGTTGAAACTATTTCGATCGACTAAGTTTTAGTGGATGTTGTAAAGTGTGTCAGCTTCCATCAACCGCAACTCTTTGTATATGCCGAATTAGGAATCCTACTATGTGTCAAATGATAGGTATTCGAGTTAGCTTTCCAACGATACAAATTTTACTAAAATCCGACACCTGAGCAAGAAGTTATGGCCTTTCAAAGTGATATGCGTCGCCTAACCAATCACCCATGGCCAATGGAAAGCCTAGGCGGCGCCTATGTAAACATAGGCGATATCCTAAGAGGCGCCTATGTAAACATACGTGATCGCCTAGGCGGCGCCTATGTAAACATAGGCAATGGGATGGGCAGCGCCAATATAAAGAATTCAAGTGACTTAAACACTCCGTTTTGGGGATAAAGTGGTCCTTTTCCACCTTTACTTAGCCCTAAAACAAGAAATTCAGTTCCAAGGACCTCAAAATACACCCTCATTCATCAAAAGTGCTCAAAGATTCTCCTTAGGGTTTCAAAATAAAAAAAACCCAAATAGTTCAAGATTCGACCGTAGGTTTTCAAAGATAATTACATATTTGGAATTACCAATCCGCAAGCTTCAAGAAACTTCTATTATCCTTGGAAATAGAGGTACGTGGGGTTATCCTAAAATCTTGTGGGTGTTTTTTTTGTTATCATGCATGCTTTTAAATGAGGGTTTTCAATCAAATGCTAATAACTTGCTTTCAATATGATTTATAAGTCATTTTTCATTATGTCATGGGAATTGTTTGCCTATATACTTCAATGGTTGAAACCATGCATATGTGATTTGAGTTTTCCATGGAAGTTTGATAAATATGAATGATAAATTACTTTCAAATTCCCATGATAATGTCTTGATACCCCATATCATATTTTGATCAATAAAAGAGAGCATGAATTTGAAATAAATATTGTTCACCATTTGTAAATGATGAAGCACATTGGTTTTTACATGATTATACATATGTGGAAGTGATATTGAGGACTTGCAAGTCGGGTATGATGATACCCTATAGAATATAATATGTGATTGAATCAGATAAAATTTGAATGTATCGATTTTACATGAGATAGGTAGATGCCCGAAGAAGGCGTTTGAGTGTAAGGGCTCATCGCTGGAAAACGTGTCTTCCGACACAGAGATTTGGTACCAGGCTAAGTGATCTTGTGTACTTGACTTTATGTCATTCCCAAATTGAGACTATAGGTAGGAGCCCAGGCTAAGTGATCTTGGGCACTACCATTGGATCAAGACACTATGCTTCGTGGTCTTGTGTGTCTCTCTCTCACTTATACTCTAATCTTGGTGGCAACCGAGGTTTGACTGTTGGTGTAAATTATGTAGGATATTCCACCTAGCTTAGTTGCATTTCATTGTTGTTGAGAAACTATTGCATTACACCCATGTGTTTTCAAATTATTTGATACGAAATTGCTTTATAAAGGCTCTCCACTATATTTTTGTAAAAATATTATGTTTTGTTTTGATATCTCTGCGTGCCAGTACTTTTGTCTTGACCCCCTCCCCTATCCAGCCTCTCAGGTTCAGAGGCCCAGTCTAGGGGTCAAGAGAATTAGTAGATCATTCAGACAGAGTTGAAGAGACAAATGGTGAGCCTTCTATGTTTCAGAAGGCCTTATGTCCTACAGTCCTTTTATCTTATATTTAGTTTTGGGGTCTACTGGGTGCCTTGTCCCAGTTTATATACGGTTACTTAACTCATTCATTTGTTAGAGATTTTCGCAGACAGTTGTTTAGAGGTTGATTGATGTTGGGGGAACCTTATCTCCCCGTTATTGTTTCTTTTCATATTTATGGCCATGTTTCCGAATTATTGTGTTTCTTCCACATTACTTTGATCATATGAATTAGGTGCATGATTACCAGACAGATAGGGGTGTTTCGGGCCTCTATGGTTCGAAATGCTCATCACGGCCAGGCCCTGGTTCGGGTCGTGACAACAAATCCATAGACCTTTTTACTTAAAAGCATATTGATGACCACCTAAAAGATTTAAACATCACTTGAGAGTTCATATGTCAAATAACATATGAAACTTATGAAAAACACTCTCTCTATTCCACACTAAAACATGTGGTGGCCAATTCTTACGTAAATCATATGAAGTTTTCCATTTAACACAAATGAACATTGTAAAAGTAAAGAAAGTACCCTCTCTTGAAACACAAAACCAAACAAGTTCAACATGGATAGTAAAACTTGTGTTCCAAGATTTTAATCATTCATTTGAACAACCCACAACATGCTAAGACAATGGATTTCACAATAAGTGAGGGAATTTCATAAGACATGCTCTCATATCAATTTTTAAAACTCATGACTCATGTACATGTAAAAGTAACTCATGTTTATGAAAAAATTTCATGTGAAATATATGTTTTCATCAAAATGGGTTCATAACACATTACCTTCAAATAATTTAAAAAACCCCTTTTATATACATAATCATATATCTTTAAAGCTTGTTAAAAGGGATAAATTAAGCCCATGAAATTTAGGATAATCCCACATACCTCAATAACGACAAAAACGTAGAAAAATTTGACCCTTTGGAAGTTAGAATTCTCAAACCCTAGGTGTTTTCTTTCTTATGACTTATGGAATGAACCTTAGGGATTTCACAGAGGTAATAATATGTTTTGGGGGTGTCTTAAATTTGGGGAATGATTTAAAAAAAAAAGACCAAAAAGTCCCTCTAAGATATTTGGATAGAACCATTGGAAACACAACCTCCGCGATTTGGGAGCTATCATGGGGTCTATCCTCCACGATGCAGTAGCCATCGCGGACATCAGCCTTCACGATATGGGGCTATCATGGAGGCTTACTTTCTCTATATCCAAAAAATACCCTAACCCCATTTGAAAATTTTGAAATTCCTCCGAGTTATCCTTATAAAATGCCAGAACATGATTTGAGTCAAAATTTGATATTTTGAGTATGGGAAGGCCCAAAATAAAATGCCCCAAATATGAGGGTGTTACATTATCCCCTTCCCTTGGGATCACTCATCCCCGAATAATAGTTTGGAAAAGTGCTAAGCATGATTTTCAAAGAATTGCATGAATTAAATGAGTAAGATAAGATCAATACCTTCCATATCATCATCTACAAATTCAAAAAATGACGGATATCTTGCACGCGTGTCATTCTCCAACTCCCAAGTAACTTCCTTAGCTTTTTGATACTTTCATAACACTTTAAATGAGGTTATCTCTTTACTTCTCAACTTCCAAACTTGCCTATCAAGGATTGCTATAGGTTCTTTCTCATACGATAGAAAGTTCTTCACACCGATCTTCTCGAAGGGAAACATAATGAAGTGATCTCAAATAAATTTCTTAAGCATTGACAAGTGAAATACAGGATGGATTGAAGCTAAACTTACGGACAACTCTAACTCATAAGCAACTCCACCAACCCTTTTTGTAATCTGGTAGGGACCTATGTAGTGAGGACTGAGCTTTCTTTTCTCCCCAAAAATAATGATTCCCTTCATAGGAGAGACCTTTAGGAAAGCCTAATCACCAACTTCAAACTCTAACTCTCTTCTTTCAACATCGGCATAGGAATTCTGGCAAATTTATGTTGTTTTAAGTCACTTCATAATGACTTTCACTTTCTCCATTACCTGGTGAACTAAGTCAGGCCCAAACGAACTAATTTCATCCACTTCATACCAACCAATCAGTGACCTATACCTACTCCCATACAGAGCCTCAAAAGGGAACATTTAGATTCTAGAGTGGTAGCTGTTGTTATATGTGAATTTTATAAATGGAAATTGATCCATCTAACTGCACTCAAAGTCAATTACACAAGACCTCGATATATCTTAATTTGTTTTAATGGTATGCTCTGATTGCCTATCGGTTTGAGGGTGAAAGGAAATGCTAAGGTTCAATTAGGTCCCTAAAGCCCCTTGGAAGTACCGCCAAAACATAGAAGAGAACTATGTACCTCTATCAGAGATGATGGATACTAGAGCCCCATACAAATAAAATATCTCCTGAATGTACAGCTTTGCATAATTGCCACCGGAGTAATTTTTTCACACAGGAAAAAAGTGGGCGGACTTTGTCATCCTGTCCACAATTTCCCAAATGGAGTCGTATTGGTTTCAGGATCTCAAAAGTCCTGTAGTAAAGTCCAAGTTGATCATCTCCCATTTCCATAAAGTCAAATTCATATCCTGTGAAGTACCACCTAGCCTCAAATGCTCCACCTTAACTTGTTGACAGTTCAAACACTTAGCCACAAAGTTAGCAATGTATCTTTTCATGTTATTCAAACTGTAGATCTCCTTGAGATAATGATCTATTTTAGTTGATCCAGGGTGAACAGCCTATCTAGAAGTGTGAGCTTCATCAAGGATCTTTCCTCACAACCCATCCATATTTGGCACACACAACCGACCTTGGTTTCTCAAAATACCATCTCTTCTGATTTCAAAGATGATCGCCTTTTGCTAACCAACATCCTTCTTGATTTGCATCAAAATAGGGTATCTGGACTATGTTTCCTTAACCTCTGTACGTAGGGATGATTTAGCTACCTCTGACACGCACACCCCTCCATCTTCAGAATCTAGGAATCGAACCCCAAAATTAGAAAATTGATGAATAAATTTCACCATATTCCTCTTGCCATCCCCATGATAAAGACTGCCTATGGACAACCTACTTTGGGCATCAACACTTTTACCTAGAAGATAGTGTAGAATCATGTCAGAATCCTTCCACAATTCCAACCACCACATCTTCTTGAGATTCAACACTTTTTATGAGAACATATAGTGCAAACTTTTATGATAAGTAAAGATGTCAAAATGCACCCTATAAAGATAATGAATCCAAATATTAAGTACAAACACTATCGCCGCTAACTCAAAATCTTGGGTGGGATAGTTCCTCTTATGCACCTTTAACTGTCTAGGTGTGTAAGCCACCACCTTACAATGCTGTATTAGTACACACCCAAGTCCCACCCAAGACATATCACAATACATAACAAAACCCTTTATTCCCTCGAGAAAAATCAAAACAGGTAGTCAACTCATTTTACAACCTATCAAAAGTATTCTCACAGGAGTCAAACCATACAAATTTTGCCTTCTTCTAGGTCAATCTGGTAAGTCGATCGACTATAGATGAAAACCTCTCTATGAATCTCTAGTAATACCCTGCCAAACCTAAGAAACTCCAGATATCGGTTGAAGTCATGGGTCTGGGCCATGTCCTTACTGCTTCAACCTTTTGGGGATCAACCTTAATTCCCTCACTAGAAATAATGTGCCCCAGAAAAGCTATAGTACTAAGCCAAAACTCACACTTCGAAATCATTGCATACAGCGCATGGTCTTTAAGAGTTTGAAAGAGAGGTGATTAGCATGATCCTCCTCACTCTTAGAGTTAATCAAGTTGTCATTAATAAAAACTATGATGAATATGTATTGAAACTGATGAAACCCCCTATTCATAAGACCCATAAATGTTTCGGGGGCATTAGTCAGTCCAAAGGACATACCAGGAATTCATAGTGACCATATTGGGTTTTGAAAGTTGTTTTGGGAATTTTAGCCTCCCTAACCTTACACTGATGGTACCGTGAATGAAGTTCTATTTTGGAGAAATATCTATCACCCTATAGTTGATCAAAGAGATCATCGATATTGGGTAGAGGGTACTTATTCTTAACTGTGACATTGTTCAGCAACTGGTAATCTATACACGTATGGAGGGAACCATCTTTCCTACGTAAAAAGAGCACCGAAGCATCTTAGGGAGAGATACTAAGATGGATGGAACCTTTGTCAAGAAGGTATTTTAACTGCTCTTTCAAATTTTTTTATACTACAATATCCATTATATATGGCAGGATAGAAATAGGTCGGACGTCTGGCAATAAGTCAATGTCAAAATCTATCGCCCTATCTGAGGGTATTCTAGGAATATCGTTAGGAAAGACTTCTGAGAGTTCATTAACTATAGGAACTGACTGGAGAGAAGGACTTTAAGTGCTAGAATCTTTGACCCAAACAAGATGGTACAAACAACATTTAGATATGATCTTATAGGTTTTAATATCAAATATGAACTACCCACTAGGAGCAAGGCAATAACTTTCCACTCTAAAACTGGCTCATTCGAAAAAGTGAAAGTGACTTTGTTGGGTCTACAGTCTAATGTAGCATAACATGAATGGAGACAATCCATTCCTAGAATAGCATCAAAATCAACCATATAAAGTTCTACTAGATCAGCCATAGTATCACGATGGAAAACAGACATCACATAATTTTGATAAACTCTCCTCACAACAAAAGAGTCACCAATGGGAGTAGAAATAGAGAAAGGTTTAGAAATAATTTCAAGCTCAAAACCAAAATCAACTACCACATAAGGGGTCACATAAGACAAGGTAGAACTAGGATCTAGTAACTCACCTACATCATGGGGAAAAATCTGTAACATGCATACAAACTATTACGACCACCCTAGCAGTAGGAGCAGTTCCTTAGGTGGTGAAGCCATGGGAAAATCTTGGACTTAGCACCTCCAAAATTTCCTCTAATTGATGGCGAACCACATGTATAGCACACATGACTACCAAGTTTTTACTTCCTCGGCTAATCCTTCTTGTACTTTCTGTAGTGTGGGTATGATCTAAAGGTTTGAGCCATGGTACCTTGAGACAGAGCACCCTAAATTCTTGATCCATTGCTAGACTAGAAGTTGTGAAACTGTTGATTATCTACTAGTTTGGGCGCTGGGGTACTAGATGAAGACTGAGTGTTTCCCCAAAATTTCTTATTAGACCATATCTTATCCCATTTTCCACCTTGCTGCTAACTTACATTCTGCTCTGAGGACTTAAACCTCTGACCCTTTTTTTTTTCCTTTAACTCTTCCTACCTTTTCTTCTCTTGTTCTACCCGCTGCGTATAACTGTGAGCCTGCAGATATCCATGTCCTTGTTTCATTTTCCCCCTTTGCATTCTAACACCAAATTATTTGGGAGACCATATTAGAATTTTCTCATACAAGCCCTCATATTGCACACCAGCTCCAAAGTATAACGGGACAACTAGGTGATTCTTTGACTCTCATCTTTCCGTACTTTAGATTAACAAATTCTTTGGTTTTGGATTCCCTCAACTCCTAAGGAAATAAATGATCCAGAAAAGCCTCTAAAAACTCCTCTCATACAGTAGGTTTATCATTTTCACCCCTCAACTGTTCTTATTCCTCGTACCACTGATTGGCTATGCCATTTAGCTGATAGGCTACCAATTCTACCCCTTCAGTAATACTAGCAAGCATGACTCTTAATATTTTCTCCATTTCATCTATGAAGCCTTCGTATTCCTTCTCAACCTTGGTAACCATAAAAGTGGGTGGGTTCAGCCTCATGGACCGGCCTACCCATGAAATTTCAAAAGAACCAGGTATAGGACTCATAGATCCAGATCGATGGGACTGAGAATCCATAAGCTGAGAAATCATGTAGATAGACTGGGGAACTCATGATTTGAGACATCTCTTTGAGGGGAATGTGTTTGGTTAATGCCAAACCGAGGAGCCCGAAGTGGGCTAGTTTTGACTAAACGAACTACTGAAGAAGTAGTGAACTTTGGGGTACATTCTATATAACATGTTTGCACCCCATGAGTTGGGTAGACTTCTTCGTTATTTGTCCCAATAGGGACAATGGTACTGGCTGAGGTATTCTACTTATTAGATCTATGAGGATCCATAATCTAAAACATAGAAAGCTAGGAGCTACGAAATATTCAGACTCTATAGCACAAACTAGAACAAGAAGAAATAAGAAACATTACTAAATGCCCTGTAGATTCCTCCTTATAAGTATAGCGTACTAAACACTTATAAAATAGACTTTATTCAACATGACTTTGTATACACGTGGGACACTGAATCTTACTTTGATACCAAACTTATCACGACTCGAATCGAGGCTCTGGTCGTGACAGACATCCCGAACCATGAAGGCCCGAGAGACCTCTTAACATTTAATATAAGCATAAATCATAATCAAAAAGCAAAAGCACGGAAGAAAATAGAAAACATGGTAGTCCTATAATAAAATTTAAATCTTTTAAACATCAATTCATAATAAAACCCAAAAAGATCTAAGACAACAAGTGATGCCTCTAATGAATTAAATATACATATTTGCCTAAACTAGGACAAGTCCCCCGGTCGGAACACAAAACTAAAAAGGGAAACAACACATGAACGAGATGTCCTTCAAAGTAAGGGAGGCTCACCGACTCTAAATGTCTAGAAATAATCTACTAGTTAGTGAGACCATAGGACTGTGCCTTAGAACCTGGAATACAGGGGGTCCATACTAAAAAATACCGGTATATAGAACAACCCAAAAGTATAATATATATTTCATATAACATAAGTGAGAGCATTTCATAAAGCAAGTTAGCATAAGATAAATGAAAATACATGGGAATAATATGAAAAGCTTCAATTCAGGCTTATAAAACATTTGACCCAACTCTTTAATTAAATTCTAAGCTACATGGTACACCCTACAATTGTGGTCACCCTTGACTCAGCGGCGAAGCCCCTAACCCAATTTTATTGCAAGGGCTGGAGTCTCTAATCTCTATTATGCCATAGGGTATTCGCCAATGTACAATCTATTATTTTAGGACAAAATAATACCCATATCGGCAAAACACGGCTTCGGAAAATGAGTTATCTGAACTCTTGCCTTCTTCGGGTAACCATCAAACTCTCTTTAAGCCCAATTTTAGCCTCTTAAAAACATACTTCATGCTTGTAAATATTTTTTTCTTATTCTGTTAAGGGCATATCATAAGAGGGTATCGTCATAACAAGACTTGCAAGTTATTCATATCATGCAACAATATATTCATAGCCATTCTTATTTGAAAGAATATTAATGACCACCCAAAATATTTAAACATCACGTGAGATTTCTTATATCAAATAGCATATAAAACTTATGCAAAACACTCTCTCTATTCCACACTAAAACATAAGGTGGCTAATTCTTACATAAATCATATGAAGTTTTCCATTAAACACAAATGAACATTTTGAAAGTACAAAGAGTATTCTCTCTTTTTCACGACCCAAACCGGGACCCTGTCCGTGACGAGAATTCCGAACCATGAAGGCCCGAAACACCCCTATCTATCTGGTAATCATGCACATAATTCATATGATAATAAGATATGCGAAAGATACACAATATTACAGAAAACATGGTCATAAATCAAATAAAATCAACCAAGGGGAAATAATGTCCCATAACATCTAGCGACATATGAATAACCGTCTGCGAAATCCCTAATACATGACTGAAACAAATTACTGTCTGAAAACTGGGACAAGGCACCCAGTAGAACCATAACTACTAAATGATAAATTAACTGACAGACATTAGGCCTTCCAAAATATAGAAGGCTCACCACTTGATTCTGCAAATCTGTCGGAAGAGATCTACTAGTTATCTGGACCCCTAAATTGTTCCTCTAAACATGGAAGGAAAGGGGGTCAATACAAAAATACTGGTACGCATAGAAATCCAAAACAAAATATAATATTTTTTTCCAAATATAGGTGAGAGCCATTATGAAGCAGTTCTATATCAAATAATTTGAAAACACATGGGCATAATGTAATAGTTTTCATCAACAATGTAATGCAGCTGAGCTAGGTGGAATACCCTACATATAACATTTACGCCAACTATCAAATCACGATTGCCACCGAGATTAGAGTATAAGGAGGGGAAGACACACAAGATCACATAGCAGGGTGTCTCGACCCAATAAAGTATAATAGTGCCCAAGCTCACTTAGCCTGGGCTCCTAACCATAGTCCTAATTTGGGAATGACATAAAGTCAAGTATACAAGATCACTTAGCCTGGTACCAAATCCCCATGTCGGCAAACACGGTTTCCAGCGATGAGCCCTTACACTCAAACGCCTTCTTCGGGCATCCACCTATCTCATGTAAAATCAATGCATCAAATTCCATTTAATTCAATCACATATCTTATTCTGTAGGGTATCGTCATACCCGACTTGCAAGCCATAAATAATACATCATTATTTCATGCAACCATTATATTCATCATATTTCAACATAACAACCCTCTCATTGCAAGTCAAAACCATGACCATTTTCAAAACATTTTATGTCACGCTTGTCAAGATGATTTCAAACATTTCACATCATATGAGAATTTAAGATGAGATCATATAAACAGAGGGATTTCATATAATTCATGCTCTCAAGTTAACATCTTTTCAGAATACATACATACACATATGTCATATATCAAACCACTTCGGGAATAGGCCTAAAGACCAAATCAATATTATAAAACATTTTAAATGGAATTATATTCATAATCTCAAAACCCCCATTTTTAAAACATGAATTTTTAAGCCCATGAGATTTTTGAGATAACCCTACGTGCCTTTATATGCGAAAATGATAGGTGCTTCTGGAAGCCTACGTTCGGGGGATTCCAAATATGCAATAAGTTTCAAAAACCCAAGGTTGAATCTTGAGTTGCTTGGGTTTTTATTTTGAAACCCTAAGGAGAGTTCTTGAGCAATTTTGATGAATGAAGGTGTATTTGGGGTATTTGGGACCTGAATTTCGTGTTTATGGCTAAATAAGGGAGAGAAAAGGACCATTTTGCCCTAAAAATGGAGTGTTTAAGTCACTTGAGTATAATATATGCGGCACACACCTTGTCGCATAATATAGGTTGTGCAGTGCACTCTTTATCGCACACATTAGGTTGTGCATCGCACATCTTATGGAATAAGTTAAGGTGTGTGTCGCACACCTTATTCTGCACGACACATTCCACTTTGTAAAGCCATAACTTCTTCCTCAAGTGTCGGATTTTTGCAAAATTGATATCGTTGGAAAGATAATTCAAATACCTTTCATTTGATATATAGTAAGCACTCCAATTCAATATATGCACAGAGTAATGGTCAATAGAAGTTGATCTAAGTTTCAACGCTCACTAAAATTCGAACGATAGGAAAACTTTCAACTTGTCCTTGAGCTTGGGGACCTCTATGATCTCAATTCATGCTCAAATAGGTTTCCACACTCATAATTTATTAACGCACTAAACTTGTATTGGATTTATGGATTTTTGAACCTTTATGTGAAGGAAATGACGATTTTCATTCTCGTTCTAAATGCGGGGTATTACATTATCTCCCCCTTGGGATCATTCGTCCCCGAATGATGGGTAGGAACTTGTTGAAGCTTAAAGGTATGGAATAACACTGACATGATGTGCCTTCTAATAAAGGATATAACGGATCTGACATATTTAAACTTCTATAATGAAACTGAATTCTGAGCTAACTTTACTTTTCTTGCTTTAAGAAGCTGATTTGTGCTGAAAATTTAGGATTCCCTTGAAATAGTAGTGATCCAATCATACATATTGAAATTAGGAAGTGATAACTTATGCAAGTACGAATCATAAGACATCAAGAATTAGATCGTACAAGGGTATTACACTATCTGAGCTGAAATACTTGAAAAATTTTGAGATTATACGTTGAACTCTTATGCACCGAGTCATGAATAGATAACTGAATCTGAAACACGATGCTTAGAATGAACTGAACTCACAATTTATATGGATGGAGTAGATTATCTCTTGGGAATGGCCATGTGCATGAGACTTCGGATAGTAGGACTGGGTGAAAAGGTTGAAAAACCATAGTAACTTGTCTGCCCGACTGTTAAACTGAATTACAGACTGAATTATACTAGACACTTATACTTAACTGGAGTATCTCTTCAACATTCTCTCTAAAGAAGTTCTAGCAGTAATAGGAAGCCACGAATCTTGGGTATGGATTACATAAGACATCCAACTAAGGGAAATCACAACATTTACACTACTCTGCAGTCTGGAATATAGACATATAACTCATAAATTAGGATAGAATTTCCAGGCCTTAGTCAATACGACTTCTTACTTTAAAGATTAGCACACTCCTCGAATACTCCCTTAACTGTACGATTACCCGCAGATACCATGTTTATTCGATCCAACTTATTTGTTCTCGTATTTGCATTTATAAATCTTTCTACTAATGTCTATAGTAACTTAAATCCTCTTCACCGTGATCAGGCCTAACTCCAACTTGCCAAATACTATATGCCACTCCACGATACAAGTCTAAACCATAATATTCCACCTTCTATATCTATTAAAAGATCACACCCTAAGCCTATCATGACTTACCACTTCAATGGCTAAATCTGAACTATTATTACGAAGTCGCTAGCGCATATAGCGTTCCTTAACAAAAATTCCAACTTGTCATTCAAGCCTATCTCTATAACCACATATGAACTTCAAAGTAAACACTCATAAAGACACACTTCACATATTCTACTAACCATCTATCGATATAGCTCCCACACGCTACCCCAAGAACATACACACACACCCCTTTCAGCTAACCATCACATGCGTCAAAGACTTGGCCCCAACCTTACTTCGCACTTATGGCCTTATCTAAAATAAGCATGCTATGATCTTCCACCAACTAGAAACATTTACTCATCACCACTACCATCACATAAAGAGGAGTCATTAAAGATTAGAAACTTAGATCTTTAAGCATGGAAGGATGTTATATAAAACTTGACACTTAACTGAGGCCTGCGGAATAGTAAATCAACATCCAGGATTTATCAAAGAAAAAAAATCTGAATTGGGGCATACATGGCTATAAACTATATTCCACCTATCGTAAAGAGTATAGCATGAATTATGGGAACTGAGCACACTATAAAGCGTGAATACATGAGTCATGAGCTGCATGACCTCAATTTAGAGTTCATAACGCATGGAATGTGATTCCGACGGCTGAATGAACTGAAGTTCCTCATTTAGGAATCTGGAAGAGCACGTGATTTTCTATCATATACATGAACATAAACTATGATCATGGAAGTAAAACGTGAGGTATGAGTAGGTATTAGGTTAACTGAAAAATCCTGAGATCGGAATGGGTTGAGCCTCACTCTTCCTTTCTGATATTTTATGTCATATTGACATCACTGCTAGAATCTGAAAGCCTGACTTGGCTATTCTCTCTATCATCTCCCCCTTAGCTTCAAGCCATCATATTAAGTTTGGGAGATCCCTTACTAGACTCTAAACGGAAGTATACTCACTGCACTCTGGGTCTAGAAAACTACTATACACGCATATCATGGCACTTAACCCGAATGACTACACCTAAAAGTGGAAAACCCACTATTAATACTACTTTCTGAGATAAACTTTATCATTCTATAGACCCATTAGTCATTATATAATACTTGCATACTTACTAACTTTGGGTCTTCATGGGTATCCCCATAGTCGGAGTGCACACCCTCTAGTGCTTTAACTCTTATTTCTATTAGTTCAATCTTCAAAAACTCAAACTTAGAATCTAGCTATCAACATGGATATCACCAAGCCTTTAATGAATCATACTACTTCCGACATAGCCTACCAAAATTGCGACTCCAAACTTATATCTCTCTACTATGAGAATCAAGATCATATAAAAAGGCTCAACAATATCAATCAAAACTCCTTATCTTGGCTATTTAGAACACCATATACCATATAACTAGTCTTTCTCCACCTAGCAACTCAACGGTACCACTCGTCACACAAAACGTGTAGTAGTCTTAGAAAATACCATAACCTCAGATCACCTTGGGCATACTTCAACATTATATATGGAACATCATACTTCACTACGAATCAAATAAACTTAAGCTCTTGCATATACCATTCAATCCTATTAGATTACTTCCATAAAACTAGTATCATTAACCAAGAAATCATCACATCCACCTTCATGGACATCAATTGTTCAAAACTTAATGTCTAGTGCTAAACATGATTTTACAACACAACCTTATGCATGATTCTCACTTGGATACCATGAAATAGACATAAAGAAACACTAGTACACTAGAACTTCCAAACAACAAATAATTGATCTTGGCGTTACGGTCTTCTTTAACATAACTCATTAGCACGTACTATTTTAGCACATCAAGCCTACTAATTTTTTCCCAAAAACATACATCATTAATCTCATGCCACTATTTTTACCACCACATTCTACATTAAATTCAAACATATAGCCCTGTACCAATCATCTATCACTACTGAAAAATGCAACATAATATGCTAGTCCATAAAATTTGGGACATACCATACAAGTGCCTCAAAAAACACTACATACCTTCTCACAAGTAGTACTAGTTTACAATTACCAACGAAAGGAAGGTCAAGGAGTAAAGTTACATAATAGGCATGATCAACCTTAATCTTATAATATAACCGCATACAATATTTTCTACTTATACGGATTTCTCACCTCATACTTACTTACCCGAACATACATTTAGACAACCTTCAAATTCCACAAATAACCATGAGTCTATACTTACAACTTACTGGCTAATATAGCCATTTCCACACTTCAAGCAACCGACAAATCACCCTAACTAACAATTCCTTCTCTACCTTCTACTAAACTAACACACAAGGACGAATCATCTCTTTACCAACTCAATCTCACGCAAACAGATTCAGCTATATATATATATATAAAAACCAACACAAGAACAAAAAGTTGGACAAGAAGTTGCTAGTCAATCGAAATAGGCCTCACACGACTTCACTAGACTTTGATTTTTTATTTTGAACAAGAAAATGAGATGAATGACAAGTCAAATATGTTAGTGAATCGTAAGAGCCCCACACGGCTTCACTAGACTTTAATTTTTTCAACAACACCTTGATGAAAAGATTACACGAGATAGAAATTTAATACTCAATATCCAATGAACTAAGAATACACATCTTACTCTGTATAAATAAAATCGGAGTCAAACACTTCCTCCAAGGACTACCATACCATCCACACATGCTACTAGTTACCACATTAGTCTATCACCATAAGGGGGGTAAATCATTCTCGAACATTGATTATTCAACTAAAGTATTCATTTACACAAAATTCACCCTCGCTCTGACTTCTGCCTTTGTGACTTCACATCACCAACTTCTTCGTCTAATTTCACTACCAATAGGTCATGACAACAACACTTTAATGCATACTATTATTCTGATGAAAATACAGTACCAACATTTTACTACACATCATCCCCCCTTAAGCAAAACACTTATAACATAAATTTGAAGGGGACTAAATGCAATTAATACCTCAAGCTGAAAAGAACGATTCCACCAGGATCAATGTTTGCATCGGAATCAATACACATTGAAGTACTAACGGACTTTTCTCAAGTCCTTGCACAAATTTTAACTCTTATATGGTTCAATCAAAAAGGACCATACCATTTAGATTCTAAACTTATGCACTTGAATCACCTCAATAATGAGACATATCTGAGGTCATTAGAGTAAGGAAAGAATTTGGGATGACTTTTTTTACTTTTGCATAGGCAACACCATAGCACGAATTAGAGTATGAAAGAGGAACATTCTGACTCTATTGTATGAACTAGAACATGAAGAAAGAGAGATATTCCTAAACGCCTAGTAGCCTCCTGCTTATAAATGTGGCGCGCTACACACCCATAAACAAGACCCTACGCGACGTGATTTTGTAGATACCCTGGGACCATGAACCGTACTTTGATACCAAGTTTTTCACGACTTGAACCAGGGCCCGGGCCATGACGAGCATTCCAAACCATGAAGGCCCGAAACACCCCTATCTATTTGGTAATCATGCACATAATTCATATGATAATAAGATATACAGAAGATACATAATATTACGGAAAACATGGTCATAAATCAAATGAAATCAACAAAGGGGAAATAATGTCCCACAACATCTATCGACATCTGAACAACCATCTGCGAAATCTCTAATACATGACTGAAAAAAATTACTATCTGAAAACTGGGACAAGGCCCCCAGTAGACCTAAAACTGGTAAATGATAAATGAACTGACAAACATCAGGCTTTCCAAAATATAGAAGGCTCACCACTTGATTCTGCAAATCTATCAAAAGAGATCTACTTGTTATCTATACCCCTAAAATATGCCTCCAAACCTGGGAGGGAAGGGGGTTAATACAAAAGTATAGGTACGTAGAGAAATAAAAAAAATAAAATATTTTTTTTCAAATATATGTGAGAGCCATTATAAAGCAGTTACATATCAAATCATTTGAAAACACATAGGCATAATGTAATAATTTTCCACAACAATGTAATGCAGGTGAGCTAGGTGGAATACCCTACATATAACATTTACACCAACTATCAAATCTCGGTAGCCACCGAGATTAGAGTATAAGTGAGGGGAAGACACACAAGATCACACAGTAGGGTATCTCGACCCAATAAAGTATAGTAGTGCCCAAGATCACTTAGCCTGGTCTCCTAACCATAGTCCTAATTTGGGAATGACATAAAGTCAAGTATACAAGATCACTTAGCGTGGTACCAAATCCCCATGTCGGCAAACACGGTTTCCAGCGATGAGCCCTTACACTCAAACGCCTTCTTCGGGCATCCACCTATCTCATGTAAAATCAATGCATCAAATTCCATTTAATTCAATCACATATCTTATTCTGTAGGGTATCATCATACCCGACTTGCAAGCCATCATTATCACATCATTCTTTCATGCAACCATTATATTCATCATATTTCAACATAATAACCATCTTATTGCAAGTCCAAACCATGACTATTTTAAAAATATTTCATGTCACGCTTGTCAAGATGATTTCAAACATTCCACATCATATGAGAATATAAAACGAGATCATATAAAGAGAGAGATTTTATATAATTCATGCTCTCAAGTTAACATCTTTTCAGAATACATGCATATACATATATCATATATCAAACCACTTCGGGAATAGGCCTAAAGACCAAATCAATATTATAAAATATTTAAAATAGGATTATATTCATAATCTCAAAACCCCTATTTTTAAAACATGAATTTTTAAGCCCATGAGATTTTTGAGATAACCCCACGTACCTCTATATGCGAAGATGATAGGTGCTCCTTGAAGCCTACGTTCTGGAGATTCCAAATATGCAATTAGTTTTAAAAACCCACGGTTGAATCTTGAGTTGCTTGGGATTTTATTTTGAAACCCTAAGGAGAGTTCTTGAGCAATTTTGATGAATGAAGGTGTATTTGGGGTATTTGGGACCTGAATTTCGTGTTTATGGCTAAATAAGGGTGAGAAGAGGACCATTTTGTCCCAAAAATGGAGTGTTTAAGTCACTTGAGTATAATATATGCGGCACACACCTTATCGCATAATATAGATTGTGCAATGACCTTATGGCATAAGTTAGGGTGTGCGTCGCACACCTTATGCTGCACAACACACTCTACTTTGCAAAGCCATAACTTCTTCCTTGGGTGTTAGATTTTTGCGAAATTGGTATCGTTGGAAAGATAATTTGAATACCTTTCATTTGATATATACTAGGAACTCTAATTCAATAAACACAAAGAATAATAGTCGATTGAAGTTGACCTATGTTTCAATGCTCACTAAAATTCAAACGATAGGAAAACTTTCAACTTTTACTTGAGCTTGGGGACCTCTATGATCTCAATTCATGCTCAAATAGGTTTTCACACTACATAGTTTATTAACACACAAAACTTCCATTGAATTTATAGCTTTTGGAACCTTTACATGAAGGAAATAATGATTTTCGTTCTCGTCCGAAATGTGGGGTGTTACACTCTTGAAATACAAAACCAAACTAGTTCAACATGGATTGTAAAACTTGTCCCTATCTATTAATCATGCATTTGAAAAACCCACAACATGCTAAGACATTAGAACTCATGCCTTAAGTTTTAAAACATAAGAGAAGAAATTTCTTAAGACATGCTCTCATATCAATGAGATTTAGGATAATCCCACATACCTCAATAACGATAAAAACGTAGAGAAATTTGACCCTTTGAAAGTTGGAATTCTCAAGCCCTAGGTGTTTTCTTTCTTATGACTTATGGAATAAAACTTAGGGATTTCACAGAGGTAATAATACATTTTAGGGATGTCTTGAATCATGGGGAATGGTTTAAAGGGTAAACGACCAAAAAGTCCCTCTAAGACATTTGAATAGAACCGTGGGTAACACAGCCTCTGCGATGCAAGGGATATCACGGGGGATATACTCCATGATCTGGTACCCATTACGGACACCAGCCTCCATGACGCGGGGCTATCATGGAGGCTTACTGTCTTCCTATCACAAAAATGTCCTGAATCCTTTCTGAAAATTCTGAAATTCCTTTAGGTTACCCTTTTTATATCCCTAAACATGATTTGTGTCAAAATTTAATATTTTGAGTACAGGAAGGCAAAAAATAAAATGCCCAAAATGTAAGGGTGTTACACATCCATCACAATATCCTCATTTTCACAACCATTGAATGCAAGGATCTTACTAAGAATGTTATGCCTTAACTTTGATTGTTCCTCTATATATGTTCAAATGATATGTAATCATGTTAATCTTGACAAATAAGTTACTATTCCATGATCAATATTGCTCATTCATAAAAACTAGTACATTATTCTTTAATATATAATGATATATTCGAAGATTTATTTTAATAATTTTGATATTATTTTACAAAATTATGTACTTTCGCTGTTCGCTTTTATTTGTCACTAATTTACTAATTGAATTTCCACTTTTACTTGTTATTTTTGATATATCAAGAGAAGACAACTTTTTTTTCTGTTTTACCCTTAAGATTAATTGTTTTTCTTATAAATTAATTTCAAGATACAATGTAAGCATCATTTAATAGGGGTACTAAGTTAAAATGTCATGTTATAATTGTTTTACTTAATGGGTGTGCCAACGATCAAAATGTGACAAGTAAAATCGAACGGAGGGAGTATTACATATTGTTGTGAATTTACAACCTATCAACGGAGCACGTGAATCAGTGGTTTTTTTTTTGTGAAACTAGGTATTTTATATCTATACTTTCTAAAAATTCATGTTGTATTATCTGTCAATATCTATGATATAAGAAGGTTAAATGATACACTTGATTGAAGGTTGAGTTCTTTGACTAGAGGACTAGAGATCAATTTCCTCTAAATACTTTTTTTTTTATATGTTTTAATGATACACCTATATTAATCCTCAAATAGACTCCAACTACATAGACGTGAGAAGATACTAGTATCACATAAAAATGTATTACTCCTTATTTGGGAGTGAATCTATAGATTTACTTTATTTCATGCAAGTGAAGAATGTCATTTTATTGTTATAAGGATTTTGGTATATTATTAACGCTTATTCAAATTATATCCACACTTACTAATCTTAACCTCGCTAAAAAACTCATCAACTATTTAAAATATTTTCCTATTAGTCCTAACTAATTAAAAAAAATTCATCAGTTAATAAATATTTTCTATTAATTGGGACTTATTAAAAGAATTCATCAAGTATATAAAATATTTTCCTATTTAGCTTAGAATTTCAGATTTCACTAATGCAGATTACTTTTATTCTCTATTTTTTATTTTGGATAAAAAGAAAAATTATAAAGTATATTAAAATATTACCTATTAAGCTTAGAATCTCATATCTCACTGATTTTATGGTTTTACTAATGCAAATTAGTTTATCTTTTTATTTTAAAAAGGGAAAAAAAGTATTCTCATTATCTACAAACAATTGGGCCCCCAAAGAAAGGTGTCAATATATCTTAGTCATAAGGGAAAAAAAATATTCCTTCACAAGAAGCTTAACAAAGTTATAAATAAGGTCAATTCACTTCATATTCGCACACACAATAAAAAAATACAGGAAAAAAAAAGAATTCTCTCAATGGCACCAATCTTGTTGTGGATTGTATCCTCATTGTTTCACATGTCATATGATGTGCAACTTTAGTTGTTATTGTTGATTTCCCTTTTCCCGCCTCTGTATTTCAATACCATGATCAAGTAAATTATCATGAAGATGTACTACAATAAATGTTTATTGAAAAATTTATGGGTTAATTAATTATCAATGTACATGATAACCACATGTGGATGTTTGTCACAACCCGAACCGAGGCCCTGGCCGTGACGAGCATTTCAAATCATGAAGGCTCGGACGCCTTTCTCTATCTTGTAGTCATGCACAATAATCATACAATAAAGTAATACAATAAAGTAAGATGCAAAAATATAACTTAATACGGAATCATGGTCATACTCTGAACTCAATTTAACGAGAAGGAATTTAAAATACAACAACTATAGACAATATCTAAACCAGTCTACAAAATCTCAATTACATGGTTAAATGAAATTTGTCTGAATCTGGGACAAGGCCCCCAGTAGATCCAAAAATAAATAATAACATAGTCTTGAACAAACAAGCCTTCTGCAATAAAGAAGGCTGACCACTGCACAGTCTCTTCTCTCTGAAACCTCTACTGCTTAGCCGGACCTCTAGATTGAGCCTCAGACACTGAGAGATAGGGGTCAATATAATTGTACTGGTACGTAGAGCAAATTCAAAATAATAATTTTTATTCAACGTATATGAGAGCGATTTAAAACAGTTCATAAATATATCATATATAAAGAATCACATAGGCCTATTTAAAAGAATTTATAAAATCATCTGAATTTTGTGACAGACTCTTTATTTTACTTCTGCTCTAGGTGGTATACCCTACAATTCTGTAATTCCATAGGCTATATGAAACTGCCCTTAACTCGGCATCCAAGCCCCCAACCCAAGTTTACCGTAAGGGGCAGAGTCTCTAAATCTCTACTACGCCACCGGGCCGTTGCCAGCGTACAAAAGTAACATACCCGTATCGGCAAAACACGGTTTTAGGCAATGAGCTGTTTGGCTCGTGTCCTTTTCGGGTACCCACCAGACCCTCTTTAAGCCCATTTTAATTCCTTACAACATGCAATCTTTGAAATCAGACTCTAAAGATTCTAGTTCTATTATCGCATAAATTTATATGGTATCATCATACCATTGACTTGCAAGTCACATTCTCTGAGCCATTTATAGAAAATTATATCTTTGTACTCAAAACATAGAATTCAGGACCACCATATTAACAATTCCTTTCAAGAAACTCATTCTTTAAAATTCATGTAAACACATGCAAGAAAACTCTCATTTCCGACATTTCAAACACACACAAAGTGGTCATGTCAATGATATCAATCACATGCAATTCTTTCTCTTTAACACAAGAACAAAATCATATCAAGAAACTCCCTCTCATCATCATCAAAATCATGCTAATTACTTTAATATTGAAAAGACCACTTTCAAACCATTAAACATGTATCTCAAATCATTCTCAATAGTTTCATAAACTATAAATCATCAAAGAGAGGGATTTCAATGAAAATGCTCTCAATCAAATCTTCAATCATACATATACATGTAGATGTATATCAATTTAAGGGGAAAAGGCCTAAAGGACAAAACAATAATATTATCAAAACATCCAAAATGCGAAATTTAAAGTATAAGTTTCAAAACCCCTTTAAAATTCATGCTTTATAATCTTTAAATCATATTCAAGAGATTTAAGAAGCCCATGTAGTTTTTAGGATGAACCCCACATACCTTAGATTATAAGAGTTGAAAGATGAAACCTAGATTTTGATAGATGAAAACCAGATTTTGACCCTTTTCTTGGAGTCTTGAACTTAAGATCTTGATTCTTGGGCAAGTATGCCAAAACACCTCTTTTTCAAAACTATTTTGTCAAATACCCAAAAGTTTTAAAACATTGGTCAAATATCCCCATAATTCCACCTCACCATCAACTTTTCCAACTTAACAATTTTAGCTCCAACTTTTATAATAATTCACTTTAACTCAATACTTCCAACTTAATAAATTCATCCACAAGTTTCTAATAATACACTTCAATCCACTTCATCATCCACCATTATATATACAAAAATATCTAGGTTTTTCAAAAATATTTTTAAAAAAATTCAAAAGCTAAAAATAGAAGGTGGTTATTTTTCCCTCAAAAAAGCTCTGATTTCGCCACTTCTCCAGTGTTATTTTCTGACGATCGACTGTAAATCAGTCCACAAACATCAAAAACTTGTCCATTGAATCCATTGTTACCCCATTTGTTTCTTATCTTCTCAAACACACTTTTTACCATTGGTAAAAGGCTTTAAATCACTCACATTATTCAAAACCACTTTAGAAAGTACATTACAACAGCTTAGGCGACTCCAAGTTCATTTCTCTATTCCATAAACCCAACAATCATTGATTAGAGGCAATATTTACAATTTTAAGTTTTTGTACGAATATCTGTGCTACCATCGACCCGTCATTGTCAGTCATCGACCGTGCATACATCTCGACATAGACCCTAAGCATAATCTACCATCGACCAAAACTTAATTCTAGGATGTCTATTGCAGAGTTTGTTCTAGTTTCTGGTGATTTCATAGGAAAATGGGTGGAGACTCCCAAATGTTGGAAATGAAAATCATTTATCAAGGTGACAATTTCCATTCCTGTTTGCTGTAACAATTCGTACGACGAATTCATTACAAGCGTAATGCAAAGTGGGGATCTAGATTGTGCGCACAACGACGTGGTGATTATTATCTTATGCATTCAATGGAAAAGGTGAATCGTACGATCATAATTAACGATGTACATATGCTGATGTACATATGAATGATGATGCAGCTAGGTTTAGGCCTATTTTGAGGATAAATTTAGTTGAGAGGTCCTTTAAAGGACAGCTTAATTCATCACCACCCCCACATCGGCGTCCGGTAGTCAACGATGATTTGAATGATTACGAGAATAATGACGATCATCCAATTAATATAGAAGATAATTCTATGCATATGAAAGACTTTTCATCAGACTTGCAAGATGATGAAGAAGACCGTGGAACGAGATCACAACCAGGACACTCCTTCACCGATGGAATTAATTTTTATTGTGGTCAAACATTTGCCGATAAGAACCTATTTTAGGTTTTGTTTTGTTTTATGTTTATAAGTTTTTTATATGCGTTGATTGCAGAAGAAGTTTTCTTGGTAGGATTGTTGTTAGAAGAAAGTCTATTTTTTTTATTTATTTTGGTTGTTCTGGCCGTTGTGCCAATGTTCCCATGTAAAATTTCTATGACTGTGCAATGAACAAATTTTAATAGAAGTATTTCTATTTTATAATTTATTTTTCCTTCTTTTTTGTTATTGTTGTTTTTTTCATTTGCATTTGTAGTGAATGCATCTGTAAATACAGATCACATAAATAGTCTATCATCGATCTTAGACTCTGTCTCGCATCGACCAACATAGTAGTCGACGGTAGATTATATGAATTGATGGCCCATGAGTAGCTTGTAGTTTGAAGGAAAATAATTAAATTTAAAAAGGTTTAAACAAATAATCACATAATTTGAGAATGGTGAAAGAATATAATTAAATTTTAAAAGATAATAACATGTTTTGGGGCTGGTTAAAGAAAAATTAAATTAAAAAAGATTTAAATAGATAAATCACTTGTTTTGGGGTTGATTAAAGAAAATAAGTTAATTTTAAAAAGTTTTAAAATATAATCACATAATTTGGGGTGTTGAAAGAAAATAATTAAATTAAAAAAGGTTTAAACACATAATCACATGATTTGAGGGTGGTTAAACAAACAATCTAGAACTATTGGTGACACTTAATAGACTGTCATTAATATTGACCCATGTCAAATCCATGTAAAAAAATGTACTTTTGTTTTGAGGGTCCATCAACCCAATTGGTCTACCGTAGACTTACACCTTCAGAAGTGCATAGATTGGTCTCTTGATTATTCGTAGACCACGTAGTTCTATCTACACTTCTATAGACCAACACTTGGATGTTGTTTAAAAATGAATGAATAAATTTAAAATAAATATAGTGTAGGTTTGTACACATATGAAGGAGTGTAAATAAGTCACATAATCATATTAGAGTTTATACAAATTAGAGATGGTGAATTAAGGAGTGTTTGGATGAGTATTGGTCGAAACAAACAATATCTTAAGAGATATGTTTGTCAAAGCACAAGTATGTTCTAAGGATGTTGATTGTATTTTATGACTACCAATTCCACATACTCCTTCAATCACCACTCTTCAATCACCACCACCAAACTAAAAGAATATGTTGAATGGATAGTGGTTGAACAATCATTATCCTCAAAACATACTTGTGCTTTAACAACCATTAGTCTTAGGATATTGTTTGTTTGATAAATACCCATCCACACACTCCTTCATTCACCATCCCAAATTTTTATAATCTTTAATATGATTATGTGACTTGTTTACACTCCTTCATATGTGTACAATCCTACACTATATTTATTTTTAATTTATTTTTAATCAACATCCAAGTGTTGGTCTATAGCAGAGGTCTACGCATAATTAGGAGATCAATCGATGCACTCCTTAAAGCGTAAGTCTACGATAGACCAACCAAATCAATGGATCCTCAAAGCACAAGTATATTTTTTACTGTAATATTTTTTATTTAACATATTATTGAGGGTTCATCGATTACGAGTGTCTGTGGTAGACTTTTGTATCTCGTTGATGGATGACATAGGTCATGATCTACGACAGTCTATTAAGTGTCACCACCAGTTTTAAAAAAAAATATTATTTCAATGATAATAAATGACTACTTTTGGAATTCATCAGTGTTAACACTTCATTTTTACTTCATATATAAGGTTGTCCATTCCTCATTATTTTTTTTCATTCACTTTTTTTTGTTTTTAAAAATTCTAAAATGTATCAAGCATCTCAAACATCCAATTCTAAAAATACTCTCATTTTTCATTATAGGAATGCGGATATCTTGAGGACGTCACGCACAATCCAGGTCGCAAATTTTATAATTGTGCAATTCTGAGGGTGAGCTGTGTGTGTCGTTTTTATAAAGTTAAGCTAATCATTATGTAATTATCTTTTTCTAGGATAATGGAGCATGCTTATTTTTAAATGGGTTGATGAGCTATTACCTCCAACAAGTCTATCAACATTGAGTCCGGGACCCGAGACACCAAATTTTCAAGGCTTGACAAAATTTAATATACTTCAAAGGCTCCAACAATGTGAAGAAAATAAAGATTTTCTCATGACTTTATTCAAAGAAGTCGAAATACAGAGGGATCACTTTAAAGTATTACTACATGACGCCCAAATAGAGAGGGATCAACCAAAACAAAAATTGATTTTGACCGAAAAAAGAGAATGACCTAAAAATGATGTTATGTGCTATAATTCTAATACTCGTTCTTTGAAACAGTCTAACATGGATATAGTGATATTGAATAAATAATAATACTTCTATTTTTTCTATAATCACTGTTTCTCTCACTTCCTCGCTCTCTTTACTGTCACCACTAACACTGCGCTTGACAACATCTTTACCAGTAGAATCAAAAGTGGTGCCGGCTTTGCGTTTAGGAAGGATGCTTTTTTTATCCATTTTTAACACATATGTACACCTGCAGAATAAATCACTCATTTTTAGTTCATAGACCACAAGTCTATCAACAGATATAACTCAAAGCTCAAATGAAACACCCCACACACCCCCCCCCCCCCCCCCCCCCACCAAAAAAAAAACTAAGAAATAACCCACCATTAAATAGTTCACTACACAAATATACAATAACTGAATCAAAATACAACATGCAGTATCAAAACACAACAATTGCTAAAAATTAATCTAGTGTACCTAATCAAACTAATTAGCTATTAATCTTTCAATTTTCAGTATTTCAGCAATCATAATTTAAAAGAATTTCACATGTCTAAAAATTGATTTCAATCTATGGCATTCTCATTTCATAGACCATGGGTCTATGGATAGACCACAGGTCTACGGACAGAAATAAGCCGCTGTTCAGATCAAAATGCCAAAATAACTCTTCAAATAGCAATTATGCCACCATTCAACACTTCATTGCTAAAAAAAAAATAAGAACTAAACCAAAATTCCTAAACAAAAGTTTCAAAATTCAACATCGTGATTGACGAAAAAATCTGTCAAAAATGTCGCATAAAACCTCAACCATTGCTTTAAAATCAAACTTATTACCTATAAAATTCTAAAACTAGTGCACCTAATCAGACTAATTAGCTATTAATGTTTCAATTTTCACTATTTCAACATCATATTTTAAAATAATTTCATACGTTTAAAAATTGATTTCAATCTAGGACATTCTCATTTTATATACCACGGGTCTACAGATAGACCACTGGTCTACCGACAGAAACAGGTCACTGTTCAGATCAAAATGCCAAAATAACTCTTTAAATAGCAATTATCTCATCATTCAACACTTCATTGCTAAAAAAAGAACAAGAAATAAACCAAAACTTCTAAAGAAAAGTTTCAAAATTCAACACTGTGATCGACGAAAAAATCTGTCAAAAATATTGCATAAAACCTCACTCATTGCTTCGGAATCAAACTCATTACCTATAAAATTCTCATTTTTTTTAACTACTTAATCAACCAAATTCGAAAAAAAAATAAATCTTACATCACCACGAATCAATTAGAAAAGAAACTCGTTTAAATGGATCTAGAAATGATAGAAACTTGATTTTCACTAACTTTGTGAAGCAACAACGAGCCCTTATCAGTTGGAGAAGAAGAAGAAATGAAAATGACATTTTTGGGAGCAAGATTTTAAAAGCGGGAGTTTGGGAGAGAATTGAAGAAGAGAGAAGGTTTTTTACATTGAAATAAGTGAAGAAATAAGTGAAGGGTGTTAGGTGTATTATATTAAATTTGTAAAGTTGTAAAAATAATGAATTAGTCCCTTGGCCTACTTGTGGACCCCACTTTTTCCACTTTTGACACCCTAAACCTAAAAAATAAATCAAAGAGAAATTAAGTGGGCATTTGACAAATTAGTTTTGGAGGGTGCTTTCTTTGCTAATTATTCCTTGATTCTTGATCTTGAGGGAAAGAATTTAGGGTTTTAATTTGAGAGAAAAAATTGAATTATGGAGTGTATTCTGCTTTGGGGGCTTGATTGAATCTTTTGTTATGGACAGATCTTGGGTGAGGTAAATATCCAAATTGCCCTTAAAAACACACAAACAGAACCTGAAAATTAGGTGTGTGCAACGGAGCGTGCGTCCCACGCTAATCGCACGCAGCTACGGCCTCTCTCATGAAAATGACTGTAACTTTTCGCTCAGGTATCGGATTTTAGCGAAATTGGTATCATTGGAAAACTACTTCGAAGGCCTTTTATTTGATATATAGTAGGACCTCTAATTATATATATACAAGACGTTATGGTTGATGGAAATTGACCCAAGTTTAAACGTCCACTGAAACTTAATCGCTAGAAATGTTTTCAACTCGTTTTAGAGTTAGGGAATTTTTGTGACCTTAATTCATATTCAAAGGTATTCCCACACTATAGGATTGATAACCACACATATATTAACAAGGAATTATCTAGTTCGGGTCTATATGCGTAGGAATAACAGTCTAGATTCTAGGCCGAAAATACGGGGTGTTACAACTTTTTTATGGAGGCAATTTAGTATGAAGTTAAGGCATCCCCAAACTTGTGACTGTAGTTGTTGTCCACCAAGATAGTTTAGTCATTGCTTTGTTTATGGTCCATCTTCATTGCATGTAAAAGTAGCTATCGTTTGTTTCAACATCCTGCTTGTTTTATTTGTTTTATGCTTTGCAAGTTACATGGATACTTGAAACTTTGAATACCGCTACAAAAGTCTCAAACAAGTTTGAACTGTAATAAATTTTAGAGTGGCTTGACTGAATTGGTTTGTGACAGTCTCACTAGTCTTAATGATCTCAAAACATGTAGAAAGAGCCTTTTCTTTTAATGTCATGTTCCTGATCCTTTGTCCATGTGCGCAATGTGCTTGAATTTTGGTACAACTTCTAATGTATTCAAATGAGCTTAAAAAAGAGTCAAATAGCGTATAAATTTTCTCAAATGTGGAAAGTCCCTTGAAGGCTATTTCCATTTTTTTTCATTTTGAAGTTAAATACAGAAATGTCAATTATGATTTTCCATAAAGGGGAATTCTTTCTCGAGTATTTGTTCTTTGGCCTTGTCAATGAGCAGTTGGGTAAAGCATCTTTAAGAGAATTATGGCAAAGTTGGCCCATGCATCGCTACATAAGTAACTCTAAATCTTGCAAATTAGTTCACTTTCTGAAAGAAACACAACTTCTCTTGTTCTCATTTCACTAACACAAACACTTGAAACAATGTCAATGACTAGGTTTTGCAAAATGTCTCCTTCCTAGGAATGCCTGGATTCTTTTGCTGATAAACAGGAGATCTGTTGTTTCTATCTCCAAAACTTGTGAATAATGGGTCCGGCTCTCTACTCTTCTCCACTTAATTACCAGATTTGGTTTACAATAGGGTTTAAACTCACTTGTGCTTACCACAAATCATGCATCGTACTACCTTGATATTGAGCCAAAGCGTTGACTAACGACTCCTCAGATTCTACTGGAACATGATACAATTTTCAATGTTAATGTGCATCATATTAAATAAACAGTAAGCTGAAGAGAACCCAAATAAAAGAAATAGCAAGCCCCGATGGCTCAGCTAAGACTTTGAGAGGTGAAATGGTCATGTAGTCTATAGTGCGTAAGACTGTTTAAAGCCGTTCGGATCATAATAAAAAGCTTCATTTAGAAGTGTTTCAATAAAATTAGTGGCCTAAAGATAAATTTTAATAAGACGTCTTACATATATAAACATACATAAAAAATATTAGTGTAATAATTTAGAGTTGTCTTATTTGTTCTTGCATGTTAGTTGTTTCTAGTGTCCAATTTTCAAAGACGTAAAACCTTTATCTTCACATTATTAATAAAAGTAAGAATTAATTCTAGTTAATAAGTTGTTAGCCTTTTGGTTTGCAATGCATTAACTTGAATGTTTTGGTTAAAACTTTATTTATTAATGTGAAGTTTAAGTTGTTTAATTTAAAGTTCAAAAATATTTCTTATAAAAAATGAGATAACTTTTTTATTTTTTATTGTTATTATTTTTTAGATAATTTTTTTACAATGTATTTCACAATCTTCATTATTATTTCAAGTGAGGTTAATATCATAGAATGCACAATTAAAATTTTTGAGGACTCAAAAGTTTCGGGCCTAAAGCAAAGACTTTACTAGCCTTACCCATGAGTCACCCCTAATTCCATTTTTACACACATTATTAATACACTAGCAAGAGATAATCTAAGCGTGCAAGTGTTTAGCTTAGTTTTCAATAAATTTCATCACTAATTCTATCTGCAATCTGTCCAAATTATGGAACTCTTATCTAGTTAGTCATATTTAATACTTCACTAAGTGGCAATTAGTGTTGTGTCAGAGTTAACAGGCATAAAGTGTCAATTATTGTGTCAACGTGCATGCTGATGTCAGAAATGGGTGCTACCTTCATATTATTGTTACACTTAATTTTGGTTTGCTTGTCACAGGTTCATTATGACGAATAACGGTTGAGGCCACAGTGTTAATGGACTAACGCATAATCACCAGTCACAGTCTGTGATCTCAACTTAAAAGATTTCAAATCTCTCTTCTTCACTCCCTCAATATCCCTTCTTTTTCCACCCATGTCTTGCTCAATTGCACTTTGGTTCTCAATGTTCTTGTATATTTCATCGAGATGGTCACAAGTTTTTCAGTTCTTTATCTTTTCTACTTACTCCTGTGCTATTTTGGCTGTTACAAGGAGTATCAACTTCAAGACTACAGTTTGTGGTTTCTGAAACAGCTAAGCACTTGTTTCAGTCGTTCAGATTCCCCGAGATGAAAATTTTAGGCATAGATTAACCATTTGCTCATTTGTTTCAGCTTAATAGCATCCATAAATGGAAGCATCTAAAACCATATTATTAATGCCTCAGCTGTTTTGTTGCAGACTCGCAAGGAATATAAATTAGCAATACTAACATCTGTAGAAGCTGGTTGCTGCAAACGACCATCTGAGTATGTTGTTTGTTATTATTACTCCTCCCCTTTTCCATTTGTTTGCTTTCCTTTTTAGGTAGTTTAAAAAAGAATGTCTCTTCCCTTTTCTGGCGACTCTTTAATTCCAACTTTTCATATCACAGTTTAAGATCATAAGATTAAAGGGCATCTCTAGCTTAAGAAAACAAGATTCGCGTCTTCATAAATTTTTAAAACTTTGTGCCAACAAAACAGGCAAACAAATTGAAATAGAGGGAGTATTTGTTTATTATCCCTTATCTTTCTCTTGCAAGATACTTTTGTTTCATACAACAAATGTGGTTGCGAGAACCCATTAATATTATTTAGCAGTTAGTTTTAACTGATGTGAAAGCTCACTTTGTGAATTAAAAATTACAAAAAGAGGAAATGTTTTGTAAGAAAAGTGTTAAAATGATTTTTTATTTACACAGCAGCATGAAGAATCTTGTTCAATATTCTCTTGATGCAAGTCGTGCACATCACAAATATCTTCTGTTTCTGTTGTTCCACCAATTCATTCCGAGGACTCAGAAATACTGTGCTCCTTTTGTAGGTGCAGTTACACTCCTGTTAATGCCTCATACTATGACTTGAGCTTTCATTCGACAAGTTCCATCAAAAACTGCATGCTTTACAAAAACTCTAAGAATGTCAAGTGCTACAACTGTGATTCCTGCAAATAAGTCATCTCTGGTCTTGTCATTTTCGCTTCATCTCCAGGTTATGCGGTTCACGGCTTTTCTCCTACTATATTTTCAGGGCTGGTATCTCTCAATACATGAAACCAAGCGGAGAGTGGTTGCTACTACGTGATTCCCTTTGTTGTTTAGGTAAGTTCAGTCTTCTATGAAGATTTACAAAAGCGAGCATAACGACGCCTGTTTATTGTTGGAGAAGTATGGTTACATTTATAACGTGACATTTGTGATTAGAAGCGGGGCAAATATTTATACATATTTAATGGATTTCAAAAATACAAATATAAGGTCAAAGCAAACATTATTCTGTTTGCCCAAACTCCATAGCTAAATTATCAAGCTCCGACTCTGTTTCCAATGGCTTGAATTGGTTAATATAACTTCTACTTATCCTCATCCTCTATTGATTCTTGTGTCAGTCGATAATCTACTTCGTGGGATGCTTTGCAAGCAGGGGCGACTCAATAAATTTGGTGGCCTAAAGCCGAACTTTTGTATGAGGCCTTAATTTTAAAAATAAATAAACAATAAATCTTATCGAACCCCCCCCCCCCCCCCACCCCCCTCCTTCTATCTATATATGTAAAGTCGTTGCTTACTTAGATATAAGAGAAAATGAGAAGGCAAAATTTGCTTCATTTGTTTCAATTATCAAATGTAAATGATCCATAAAGTCATATTCAAAGAACGTAAGGATCTAAAAGAGTAATTCATATTATTAAAAAAAAAAAAGTGCAATAATACTACCATTCATAAGTTCAGAAGTCTTCTTTTTTATTATACGTACTTTATATCAAAGTACTTGTCATGCTCCGGTTTAAACTGTCAAACTGTATACACCAAAAAAATTGTAACTTATAGAGCTTTTCGTGTAATTTATGAATATCTGAAGTTTAATTTTTATATGTCAAATTAATTTAATCTAATTTAGCTTCAAAAATTACTCAAATTAACTTTCAAAAAGTGAAATATACCAAGTATTTTGAATGAAAGAAGTAATTATTTGTAGGTTTTACACTATATCTTTTTTAAAAAAATGAATAAATAACATGTACACATACAATTAGCAAAAAATGGGGGCCCCAAAAACTTGGAGGCCTGAAGCATTTGCCTCACTTGCTTTACCTAATAGTTGGCCATGTTTGCAACGCGCAATGTTGCTCGGAGATGCTCTAAAATTTAAATCACGCAGCTGCAGATTCCACAGATGAATTGGTGTTCTTCAGCTATCTGTTGACAGAGTCTGTATATTCGAGTGAAATGATTCATATGGAATCTTAGTAGTTTAGTTGGTTAGTTGTCTGAACTTTCACCTTGTAGGGGTGAGTTCAATTCCGCAACTTGTAATCCCCTTCCCCTCCCCCCAACTTTTAATAAAGAAAAAAAATTATTGAAATGATTCATGAAATATAAAAGACTTTTTAATGTTTATGCTGTTAATTCATTCAATACATCTAAAACATGCTTTAGGACCATCTAAAATTTGGATTTGCAAAGTTTGATAAAAATATCTGATGGAGATTAAAATTGTCCATTTTGACAAGTCCAAAGGACTGAACTTGTTCATGAGTAAATTCAAGAAATTACTTTAAACCTATTTATCCCAAATAGAATTTATTTTTGTTATTTTCTCAAGTAATAACATAAGAGGCTCTCTTATTTATCTTTGTGGTTAAATGTCAGTTTAGTGCATCAAGTTTCCACAATATGCAGATTCATATAAAAGATCGAACAACAAAATTTTAATATACCCAATCTTTCTCTGTATTTTCGTAAGAGACTGTTTCCATAAAAGTTTAACACAAAAGAAATTCACACTTGTTTCAAGTGTTTAATGGCTGGTTATAGTATATTTTTTTGTAATGTTGAAATCACTAAGTTGTCTATAATGGAGTTTTACAAAGTCTCTTATCACTTGGTCGAGTGGGGGTACGTCTTACCCTTACCTTAGACGTAGAGAAGTTATTTTTGATAGACCCTCAACTCAAGTAAAAACACTTCAGAGCAGTCCAGAAAAAGAGCAACGAAAATGAAAGCATAACAAAGCAAAAAACTACAATGATCGAAGTAAAAGAAACAAATGATAATAACAGAAATCATTGGACAACAAACTAAGGGGAAATATTATGACTAATAGTATGGACGGTAAAGTAACAGGAGTGAAAGCATAACAAAGCAAAATTCTACATCAACTAAAGTATAAGAAACAACCAATAATAACATAAGTCAAATGAGATAAAACTAAAGGAGAAATATTATGACTAGTAGTATGATTGGTAAAATAACGAAAATGAAAGCATAAAAAAGAAAAACACTACAATAATCGGTGTTCAAGAAACTAAAGGAGAAATACTATGACTACTAGCATGGACAAATTGCAAGACAACACACTACCTACTAATCTACTATCCTAATTTGTGTCCTCTAGAACTTCCTATCTAAGGTCATGTCTTCAATAAGTTGACGCTGCATCAAGTTTCGTCTAATTATCCCTGTTCAATACTTCTTAAGTCTACCTCCGCCTCTCAAAAATCATCCATAGTAAACCTTTCATATCTCCGTACTAGGACATTCATTGATTTTTTCTTCACATGTCTGAATCATCTGTGTCTCCCTTCTCGCATCTTGTAACCACCGAAGTCACTCCCACCTTGTCATGAATATTTTCATTTCTAATTTTATTTTTCCTTGTATTCCCACACATCTATCACAATATCCTCATTTTCTCAATTGTTGAATGAAAGGATCTTCTGAAGAAAGTTCTGCCTCAACTTCGATTGTTCCTTTTTATTGGTTCAAACGATATGTAGTATCTTAATATCGACAAATAAGTTACTATACTACTGTTTACATTGCTCATTACTCGTACATTATTTTTTAATATGTAACTACATAATCACATATTCAAAGATTTGTTTTAATAATGTTGATATTATTTATTATAATGCAAAGCATAGTCTTGAGTGTATTTAAGATACCTCAAAACTCTTTTCATTTCCATCCAATGAGTTTTATTGAGATTACCCGTGTACCGACTTAACTTACTAATAGCACATACTATGTCTGGTCGTGTATATTTCATGATATACATTAAATATCGCAACACTTTTGCTTATTCCAACTGTGAATCACTTTCACCGTCATTCTTTTAAAGTGCAAAGCTCAAGTTCAATGGAGTCTTGGAAACACCAAATTCTAAATACTTCAATTTGTCAAGTACCTTTTTGATATAATGATATAGTGACAATGTCAACCCTTGTAGAGTTCTTTTGATTTTTATTCTTAATATCACATCCGCAATTCCAAGGTCTTTCATACAAAAATTTCTCTTGAGCATTTATTTTGTAGTATTTATGTCATAAATGCCTCTATTGATGATCAACATATCATCCATATACAGACAAATAATGACTTGGTGATTTGGAGTGTCTTTAATGTAAACACATTTATCACATTCATTTATCTTGAATCCGTTTGCCAACATGGTTTTGTCAAACTTTGCATGCCATTATTTAGGTACTTGTTTTAATCCATAAAGTGACTTAACAAGTTTATACACCTTGTTTTCTTTTCCTGGAACCACAAAACCGCCAGGATGTTCCATGTAAATTTCCTTCTCTAATTCTTAATATAGGAATGCTGTTTTCAGATCCATTTGATGGATTTCAAGAACATATACCACCATCAAGGCAATTAACATCCGAATTAACGTTATCCTTATTACAAGTGAGTATGTATCAAAGTAATCAAGACCTTCTTTCTATTTGAAGCCTTTTACAACAAGTCTTGTCTTGTATTTGTCAATAGTACCACCCCCTTTCATTTTTCTTTTGAATCATTATGTACATCCTCACTTGATTTATCTTGAGGTCATTTATACCCCCTACTATACTGTTCATGTCTATATTTATACGGATAAATATTTTCAAGGAATTCAGTATTGTCTGATTCAATTACCATATTCTCATTGATGTTCGAATGTTTGGATTTATGAACCAAAAATCTACATGGTTTACTACTTTTAGCATAGCCTATGAATATGAAGTCCACCATCTTAGGTCCTATCTTTACTCTTTTAGGCATAGGAACTTGGACATTCGCTAGACACCCTCACACTTTGAAATATTTCAAGTTGGGTTTCCTTTCATTCCACTTTTTATATGAAATTAATTGTGTCTTACTATGGGATACTCTATTGAGTATTTGATTTGCTGTAAGGATAGCTTCCCCCTACAAGTTATGTGGTAAATCTGAACTTATAAGTAAGGCATTCATCATTTCCTTCAAGGTTCAGTTTTTTCTTTGTATAATTCCATTAGATTGAGGTGAATATAGGGCCATAGTTTGATGGACAATTCCATTATCTATACATATTTCCACAAAGGGACATTCATATTCTATGCCCCTTTCACTTCTTATAGTTTTGTTCTTTTTTTCTAACTGATTTACAACTTTTATTGCCTAAATGTATCTATTACTTCATCCTTATTTTTTAGAAAATAAACATAACAATATTTATTGCCGTTGTCAATAGAAGTTATAAAATACCTTTTTTACCACGAGATGGTGTTGACTTTATATCACAAATGTTAGTGTGTATTCATTAAGTCTAAGGCATTGGAATTCCTTCCAACGGATGCTTAGCATACTTTCATTCCACACACATTTGGCATTTTGATTTATTGCACTCAAAGTTTGGCAAAACTTCTAACTTAATTAGTTTTTTCAATGTTTTGTAAATGACAAGTCCTAATCATTCATGCCACAAATTATTAGACTCAAGCAAGTAAGAATAAACTAATCTTTTAGTGATTTCAATATTCATTACATTCATTTTGAATAGGCCCTCAGTGAGGTAGCCTTTTCCTACGTACACTTCTCCTTACTAAGTATAATTTTTTCGAAAATAAATACACATTTGAATCCATTTTTGTCTAAAAGTGATACAGAAATCAAGTTTTTTTCGTAACTCTGGTACATACAAGACATTGTTCAAAGTCAACACTTTGTCTGATGTCATTTTTAGAAAGACTTTTCCTGTTCCTTCAACCATTTTAATTGCGGAATTGGCCATATATATTTTCTCTTCACCTTGATTCGGAGGAAAAATAGCAAACAACTCCTTACTTGCACAAATGTGGAGGGGGGCACTGGAATCCATCTACCACTCCTGAGGATTTCCTACCAATTACATTCAGATAGAATGCTGCACAAATCATCCACTTCTTTCTTGGATTCAGCTATATTTGCTTGGTCCTTTTTTTACTTTCTTTTGGGCACGACAATCCGTTGACTTGTGTCCAATCTTGCAATATTTAAAGAATTTTTTATTGAATTTCTTTTTAGGTTGATTGCTTTCCTGTCCAGCTATCTTCCACTTTTTAAAGTTGTTGTGGTCATCTTCTATAATATTTTCTCGATTTATTGTAGAGTTTCCTTTTGACCTTCTTTTCACATCTTTTATGTCATTGAAACACCATGTATTTTCCTATCATAATATAAGTCCCAATAAATGAGTATTTGTATATGAAATTTTTGAAACACTCATTATTTTCCAGTTTAGATCCCACCATTTGCTTAGGAATATAATTATTTTTCCAATGATATGAAATTCTCCCAAATTCGATAATCAGGTAGCAATTTGTGGAGATTTTAAGTTTCAGTCTCAAAACACCATTATTTTAACTATTAGCACTTCGTGTAGGTAGCTCAAATGACAATTGTCGATTTCTAGTGTGATTCTATGATCATGGTGTGTTGAGGAACAAGCCAATTTCCCATTTGTTAATTTCCAGGGAGCCTTCTCGATCATGGTGCATCGCAGAGATGGCCAAATTGGCATCCATAGGCTTACCGTGATGGTGGCGCATCTCGGCGTTTGTCTAGGTCCTAGTTGTCCCTTTTCCAGTGGTTTGGCGTAATACTAGCGCATCGCACCAAGGCCAAAAATTGGGATTTCAGTTTCTAACTTGTGTTTTTAAATTTATTTAATGGTATTTAGGTCTTTTTCCGTAGCCCTAAACTCATCCTAACCATGAAATTTAACCCCTAATTGACCTAAATACTCATTATTAATGACTTTCTCTTAAATTAAAAATCCCCTATTTCAAGAATAAGAAACTGTAGCTTTCAAGAATCAAGGTCAGATCTCAAGAACTCCCCATCAATCCTTCAAAATTCATCATCACAGGTATGTTAGATGTTCATCCATGTATTCCTTTTATCGATGGAGTCCAAGTATCCATTTTTAATTACAAATCTATCATCTTTTCAAGATTTATGATATTAAATTGTGATTTAAAACTATGAATCTCCATGAACTTCCATGAATATTGATTTTATACCATACTTTAATGGAACTATCACTGTTATCAAATACCCCATGTTTTAATATTGTCATTCTTCGAATTAGATCATGATTTAGTTTTATAAATCTTGAAGTCATGCTATTATTTCAAGTTTTATACTATTCCCATGAATTGACTAAACTATGAACTACAAGTGTTTGATAAAATGCCTATAAGAGTGAATTATTTAATAAGACCCTTCATCTTTTGGCCTTTAAGCTTTAGTGTCATTTCAGTATTGTTGTTTTGAGTCCTGAGGGTATTGAATACCCAAAAACCATAGCTTTTGATTTAGTCTATCCTCAGTACATTATAGAATAGTCTTCAAATTATATTATGAGCATTATCAGAATAGTCAGATATAAGTTATTTAACTTGGAACAGTCTAGTATCTCAGTGACTTTCAGTTGGGAGTAGGATTTAATGCCGAGCGAGTGTATAGACGGCGGCTTCCCGTCAAATAGGTAGAGTCATTAGTAAAAGTTCCTATACTCCAGAACTACATAGCCAGCATAGGATATGAGTAGTCCCCGTCAGATTAGGCTTGACTATCTTACAAGGGTCACCCGTCAGTTTAGGCTTGACACCCTTAGTACTTTGGACATTATATCAGTTTAGTGGATCCACATATCCATTGTTAGTACCCATGGCAAGGTATTAACATCCTTCCAAATGGGGTTATAGGTTGGACCCTGATTAGCTCAAATTAAGGAACGTCGATTAGGTGATATCTCCTACAGTCTCAAATATAGTCTCAGTTACTATCCCAGCTCATTCATTCATCCTTAGTGTTTTTTGACCAACGCATATAGATTTTAGTTTACAGATTTTACTTAGTCATGTTATATGCTTGGTCATGAATCTGCAATATTTATAGATTTCCATGCATTATCAGTATCTACAGACTCCATACTCTTTACTCAGTACTCCATTCTTTACATACATATCCAGTTAATTATTAGTTCTATTCATGAAACCACACATGTCATCCTAGCTCATTTAGTATACTAGTACATTCAGAGTACTGATTGGATACCTTTTCTTTTGTGCTATGATGTCTCATATCATAGGTGCCGATGCTCAGTTCCTAGATCTCACCTAGATTCTCAGATTATTAGTAGTATAGTAGCAGTGGTGAGTCCTCATCTTCCGAGGACAAATTATATTACTTTATTTCTTTATCTCTGTAGTTAGTAGATCTAGTTGGGGCCTGTCCCATCAACTCATAGTATTCAGTTTAGAGGCTTTTCAAACACTATAGTTAGCTATTCAGATTTCAACATTTTTTTATTAGATTCATTATTCAGTAGTTATTTCATTATTTAAAACTTATAAAATATCTATTATTCTTTTATGTTCATGATTATATTATTCAGTGCTCATTGCAGGTATCGGCTCATGGGTTAGCTTGTAGTCTCTCAAAATCCTAAGCACTGTGTAATGACTCAAGGTATTCTTGGGTCATTACAAACTTTGTATCAGAGACTAAGGTTTTAAAGTGTCCTAGAAAGTTTGAATGTCGTTTCTAGTAGAGTCTTGTGTATGGGTTTGTAGCACACCACACTTATGGATGAAAGGCTACAAGGCATTTAGGAAAAGTTTCCCTTCTTTCAGTATTCATGACGTGCGAATGAGCATGAGCTCAAGTTAAACTCCCTGTATAATCCATTTCTTTCTTCCTTTCATAGAACATTCCTCTCAAGAAGAACAAAAGAAGAACAGGAACTCAGTCAGCCCCTCCTCCCATCCAGGAAGATCCTCTGGACGAGTATGTCTCTCACACAGAATTTAGGGTTGTGTTCACTACTTTAACCAATTCCAAAACATCACAAAATAAACGGGCAACTGCTATTCCATCCAAACCAGTGTCCAATACTACTACAACTAGAATTTGGGATTTTACCTGGATGAATCCTCCTTCTTTCATGAGGTCCAAGTATAAAGAGGATTCACAGGAATTCTTAGATATGGTCTAGAAGGTAACAGATGCTATGGGAGTGATGTCTAGTCAGAGTGCTGAGTTGGATGCATATCTATTATAGGATGTAGCCCGTACATGATTTAAGTAGTGGAAAGTTGATAGAGGTGTTGATGCAGGGCCTATAGAATGGGAAGAGTTTGCCACAACTTTCTTGGATAGATTCTTTCCATTAGAGTTAAGGAAGGCCAAAGTGTTAGAATTTATTAATTTGAGGCAAGGTAGCATGAGTGTGAGGGAGTATTCTCTCAAGTTTACTTAGTTATCTAGGTATGCTCCTCATGTGGTGGATGACAATAGGTCCAATTTGAGTAAGTTTGTATCTGGCGTATCTGATAGTGTGGTCAAGGAGTACAGGACCGCATTGCTGATTAGTGAGATGGATTTGTCTAGGATGGTGGTCCATGCTCAATAAATGGAGAAGCAAAAGACTAGGGAGAGGGAGAGAGGAAACAAGAGAGCTAGGAAGGGTAGTTTTAATTTTAATCAGCCAAAGTCAGAAGGTGGTAACCATCCTCAGTTTTAGCAGAAGTCGTCAGCCCCAGTACCTTCTTCAGCTAGTGCCCCAGTATCTAAATTCAGCAATAACAATAGTGGTAGAGCACCGGGCTCTAAGTCTCAGGTTTATGTTAGTAGTTCTCGTACCAATCTTTTATGTTAGAAGTGTGGTAGACATCATCAAGGTGAGTTTAGAGCGGGTAGCGATGTGTGCTTCAGGTGTGGAAAGCCAGTCCATCATATTCGAGAGTGTCGGGTAGTTTCTTAGAAAGGTAAGGATGTACGCCAACAGGGCCAGTCCCATTAGTAATCAATTCCATCTGGCTGCCCAACTCAGCAGGGTGTCACTTCCAGTGCTACCAGTGGTCAGCGTCCGAATAGATTATATGCTCTTCAGTCCCTCTAAGTTCAGGAAAATTCTCCTAACGTAGCTATTGGTACCTTGAAGGTCTTTTACTTATATGTTTATGCTTTACTAGACCCTGGAGCTTGTCTTTCTTTTGTAACTCCATATATCACTGTCAATTTTAAAGTCAGTCCCAAAAATCTAGTAGAGACCTTTTTAGTGTCTACCCCAGTGGGTCTTTCTATCATAGCCAGACAGGTATACAGGAACTGCCCAGTCACAATATCTCAATAAGTTATTTTAGTTGATCTTGTAGAGTTAGAGATGATGGATTTTGACGTCATTCTTGGCATGGATTGGATCCACTCATGCTTTACCTCAGTTGATTATAGAAACAAAATAGTTTATTTTCAGTTTCCAAATGAACCAGTCCTTGAATGGAGGGGTAGTAATACAACTCTTAGGGGGTTTATTTCTTACCTTAGAGCCAAAAATATAATATCCAAGGGGTGTGTCTATCATCTTATATGAGTCAAAGACTCTTACTCAGAAACTCCTACTCTTGAGTCAGTCTCTGTAGTAAATAAATTCTCAGATGTATTTCCTGAAGATCTTCTCGAAGTTCCTCCTGAAAGGGAAATTGACTTCAGAATAGGCCTTCTCTCAGATATTCAGCCTATATCTATTCTGCTATATAGAATGGCTCTAGATAAACTCAAATAATTGAAAGAACATTTGAAGGATATCTTAGATAAGGGATTCATCAAACCTAATGTCTTCCTTTGGGGCACCCCTATTCTATTCGTGCATAAGAAAGACAATTCTCTCAAAATGTGCATAGACTACCATTAATTGAACAACATCACAGTCAAGAATAAATATCCAATTCCTAGAATTAATGACTTGTTCAGCCAACTTCAGGATACCAATTACTTTTCCAAGATAGACCTCAGATTAGGCTATCATCAGCTTAGAGTCAGAGAATGTTACATTCCAAAAATGGCTTTCCAAAATTGGTATGGTCACTTTGAATTTCTAGTGATGTCCTTTGGTATTATAAATGCCCTAGTAGCCTTCATGGACTTGATGAACCGAGTGTTCAAGCAGTACTTGAACATGTTCATCATATTCTTCATTGATGAAATTCTAGTCTATTGTCATAGTGAAAAAGATCATGTAGACCATCTCAATATAGTGCTTCAGACTCTTAGAGCTCATTAGTTTTTCACTAAATTCAGTAAGTAAGAATTCTGGCTTAGATCAGCAGCAATTCTGGCTTAGATCAGCAGCATTCCTTGGTTATATTATTTTTGATAAAGGCACAAGAGTTAATCCTTAAAAGACTGAAGTGGTGAGAAACTGGCCTAGATCTATCTCTCTATCAGATATCAGGAGTTTTTTTGGTTTAGCTAGCTATTACCGTCGTTTTGTTGAAGAGTTTTCTTTTATTGCTTCCCCCATGTCCAGATTGACTCAGAAGAAAGTTAAGTTTCAGTGGTCAGATTTTTGCGAGAAGAGTTTTCAGGAGTTGAAGATGCAACTCACCTCAGCCCAGTCTTAACTCAACCAGATGGCTCAGATAGTTTTGTTGTGTAGTGTGATGCATCCAAAGTAGGTTTAGGTTGTGTCCTCATGTAGAGATTTAAGGTCATAGCCTACACTTCCAGACAACTTAAACCCCATGAGAAGAATTATCCGACTAATGATATTGAGATAGCAATTGTAGTGTTTGCCTTAAATATTTGGAGGCATTACTTCTATGGGGTTCATGTAGATGTGTTCACAGATCACAAAATAGAAGATGGTTAGTGTTAGAAAGATTATGACATGAGTGTTTTGTATTATCCGGGCAAGTCTAATGTAGTGGCTGATGCTCTCAATAGAATGTCTATGGGTAGTGTAGCTCATGTTGAGGATGGTAAGAAGAAAGTTAGCTTAGGAAGTTGATCAGCTTGCCCGACTAGGTGTCCGTTTACTCGATTCAGAAAAAGGTAGTGTATGGGTGAAGATTATCTTAGAGTTATCTCTAGTCTTCAAGGTAAAGGACAAGCAGGATAGAGATCCCAATCTAGTTAAGTTGAAAGAATCAGTTGGAGATTAGAAAGTGGAGGTTTACTTCAAAGGGCGGGATAGTCTTTTGCATTGTTAGGGTAGATTGTGTGTGCTTGGTGTAGATTATTTGAGGCAATAAATTTTTGCAGAAGTGCATGAGGTGTGTAACTCTATTCATCCAGGGGCCACTAAAATGTACCACGATTTGAGGGAGATTCATTGGTGGATTAGGATGAAGAGAGATATTACAGAGTTTATAGCTAAGTGCTCTACATGTCAACAAGTTAAGGTTGAGCACCAGAACTTAGTGGGTCTGTTTAGGAGTTCATAATTCCCATGTGGAAATAGGAGGAAGTGAACATGGACTTTGTGATAGGTTTGCCTCTTACCCGCTATCAGAATGACTCTATTTGGGTTATCGTAGATAGGATGACCAAATCATCTCATTTCTTTCTAGTCCATACCTCTTATTTAGCCAAGGACTATACCAATCTCTATCTTAGAGAGTTGGTTAGGTTGCATGGTGTTCCTATAGCTATTATCTCAAATAGAGGTACTCTGTTTACCTCTCACTTCTGGAAAGCATTCCAAAAGGGTCTTGGTACCCAAGTCCACCTCAGTATAGCTTTTCACTCCTAGACAGACGGTCAAGCAGAAAAGACCATTCAGACTCTTGAGGATATGCTGAAAGCATGTGTTGTTGATTTCAAGGGTAGTTGGGATGACCATTTGCCTTTGATTGAATTCGCATACAATAACAACTATTATTCCAGTATCTGTATGGCTTCATTTGAGGCTCTCTATGGTAGGAGATATAGATCTCCAATTGGTTGGTTTGAAGTAGGTGAGGTTGCAGTAGTATGGCCTGACTTGGTGTTTTATGCGTTAGAAAAGGTTCAGTTGATCAGAAAAAGTCTTAGGACTGCCTAAAGCCGACAGAAATAATATGCAGATGTTAGAAGAAAGAATCTTGAGTTTGATATCAGTGACTTTGTGTACATAAAAATCTCTCCCATGGAGGGAGTGAAGAGATTTGGCAAGAAAGGGAAACTCAGTCCCCGATATGTGGGTCCCTTAAGAATTCTCAGTTGTTTCAGAAAGTTATCTTACGAGCTTGAGTTGCCTTCAGATTTAGCCTCAGTACACCTAGTGTTCCATGTCTTATTGTTGAAAAAGTGCATTGGTGATCTAACAGTAGTTGTTCCCTTATAAAATGTAGATATTCAGAACAATCTTTCCTTTAAGGAAGTCCCAGTTGAAATTCTTGATCATCAAGTTTGTAGACTAAGAAACAAAGAATTTCCACTAGTCAAAGTTCTTTGGCGGAATCAGTCCGTAGAGGGATCTACTTAGGAAGCAGAGGTAGATATTTTTACCAAGCACCCTCATCTCTTCTCCGCGAATCCAGATTCAGTATAAGGTACCAATCTTCTTAAGATTTTCTCTGCTATGTTATACTTAGTTTCAACTGCACATTATGTTCATGTCAGTCGTGCATTCATGAATTAGTTCAGTCATGCATTCATGAATTAGACATGTATATTCAGTGTGTAAGCTTAGTTCATCAGTTCCCTCGGCTTAACCAATTTCATTCGAGGACTACTGATCCTAAGGGGGAGATATTGTAACACCATGTATTTTCCTAGCATAATCTAAGTCCCAATACATAAGTATTCACATATGAAATTTTTTAAACACTCATTATTTTTTAGTTTAGAGCCTGCCTTTATGTAGGAAATTCAATTAGCTTTTCAATGATATAAAATTTGCCAAAATCTGATAACCGGGTAAGAAGTTATGGAGATTTTAAGTTTAAGTCACAAAATACCATTTTTTATCCCTTAGTGCATCGTGTAGGTAGCACAAATGAAAATTGTTGATTTCCAGTGTGACTCCACGATCATGGAGAATCGCGGAGCTGGCTAATATCCCGTTTGTCAATTTCCAGTGGCCCTCCGCGATCATGGCGCGTCGTGGAGATGGTCAAATTTGCATCCACAGGCTTACCGCGATGGTGGCGTGTCACAACATTTGTCCAGGTCCCAGTTGTCCTTTTTCCAGTTGCTTGGCGTGATGGTGGCATGTCGCGCCAAGGCCAAAATTTGGGATTTCATTTTCCAACTTGTGTTTTTAAATTCGTTTAAGGGTATTTGGGTCTTTTTCCTAATCCCTAAACTTGTCATAAATATAAAATTTAACCCCTAATTGACCTAAATACTCATCATTATTCACTTTCTCTGAAATTAAAAATCCCCTCATTCAAGAACAAGAAACCCTACCTCTCAAGAATCAAGGTCAGATCTCAAGAACTCTTCATCAATCTTTCCAAATTCAGTGTCCCAGGTATTTTAGATGTGCATCAATGGATTCCTTTCATCCATGAAGTCCAAGTATCCATTTTTAATTCCAAATCTATCATCTTTTCAAGATTTATGAAATTAAATTGTGATTTAAAACTATGAATCTCCATAAACTTCCATAAATATTGATTTTATACCATACTTTAATGAAATTATCGTTGTTATCAAATCCACCATGTTTTAATATTTTCATTCATTGAATTAGATTATGATTTAGTGTTATAAATGTTGAAATGCTATTATTTCAAGGTTTATACTATTCCCATGAATTGACAAAACTATGAATTACAAGTGTTTGATAGAATGCCTACATGAGTGAATTATTTAATAAGAGCCTTCATGTTTTGTCCTTCAGGCTTTAATGTCTTATAGTATTGTTTTTTTAAGTCCTGGGGGTATTGAATACCTGAAAACCACTGCTGTTCATTTAGTCTAGCCTCAGTACATTACAGAATAGTCTTCAGATAATATTATGAGCATTATCTGAATAGTCAAGTATCAGTTATTCAACTCAGAATAGTCTAGTATCTCAGTGTCTTTTAGTTAGGAGTAGGATTTATCACCGATCGAGTATAGAGATGGTGACTTCCCCGTCAGATAGGCAGTATCGTTAGTAGCAGTCCCTATACTCCAAAACTACGTAGCCAGCGTACGATATGAGTAGTCACCTGTCAGATTAGGCTTGACTATCTTCCAGGGGTCACTCGTCAGTTCTGGCTTGACACCCTTAGTCCTTTGGACATTATATCCGTATAGTGGATCTATACAACCATTATTAGTACCCGTGGCATAGTATTAACACTCTTCTAACTGGGGTTATAGGTTGGGCCCCGATTAGCTAAAATTTGGGAATGTTAGTTAGATGATACCTCCCACAGTCTCAGATATAGTCTCAGTTACAGTATCAACTCAGTTATTTAGCCATTGTGTTATTTCACCAAAGCATATAGATTTTAGTTATTTTAGTATTTCAGTTTACAAATTTTACTTAATTATGTTATATACTTGGTCATGCATCCTCAGTATTTATAGATTTCCAAGAATTATGAGTATCTACAGACTCCATGATCTCTACTTAGTACTCCATGTTTTACATGCATATACAGTTAATTATTAGTTCTATTCATGAAACCATGCATATTAGCCTACATCATTTAGCATACCATTACATTCAAAGTACTGATCGCATACGTTTTCTTTTGCGCTATGATATCTCATATCATAGGTGCTGACGGTCAGTTCTCAGATCGTACCTAGATTCTCAAATTATCAGTAGTATAGTAGCAGTGGTGAGTCCTTATCATCCGAGGATAGATCATATTACTTCAAATCTTTATCTTTGTAGTTAGTAGAGTTAGTAGGGGCCTGTCCCATCAACTCACAGTATTCAGTTTAAAGGTTTTTCAGATACTATAATTAGCTATTTAGACTATCTAGATTTTAGTATTTTTTTATAATATTCATAATTCAGTAGTTATTTCATTATTAAAACCGTATGGAATTTTAGTTATTCTTCCATGTTCATAATTATATTATTCAGTGCTCATAGCAGGTACCAGCTCATAGGTTAGCTTGTGGTTTCTTAGGACCGTAAGCACCCTGTAATGATTAGGGGGTAGTCTCGGGTCATTACATTATTCTTCTATGCACAGTCTTACTATAAGATCTTCGACCAACATCTCCTTTCACTTATGTTTCAAGTTGTTCTTGAAGTCCTTCCACATAGGTGGTAACTTCTCTGTTATTGCTACGACTTGAAACTTCTCGGTCATGATCAAACCTACAATAAAGTTTATATGAACATAAAGAACATTTTTAATATGTTCAACTAAGGTATTCATCAAACTTATACCTTTCGCGAGGAGATCATGGATGATCACTTACAGTTCCTAGACTTGAGATACAACAGACTTGTTGTCAATCATTTTAAACTCAAGGAATCTTTCAATAAAGAACTTTTTGGTTCCAGAATCCTCAGTCTTGTATTTTCTTTCTAGTGCACCCCATAATTCTTTTGTCATCTTCATTTCACTATATATGTTTTACAGTTCATCTTGGTGGCCATTTAAAATGTAATTCCTACATAGGAAATTGGAGTGTTTCCACGCCTCCATAACAATAAATTTCTCCTGGTCCAAAGTTCCCTTTGGAACCTCTGGAGTTTCGTTAGATGTGAATCTTGAAAGAAATAAAGCTGTAAGGTAGAAGAACATCTTCTGCTGCCATCTTTTAAAATCCACAACCGTAAATTTTTTTAGGTTTCTCCGCTGGTGCCATTACCTGCGGAGCACTCATACGACTCGTTGTGGCAACACTAGTTGCTACCACAGTCGTTGGAATATCATGCACATGACTTTCAGTAGTCATTTTCCTATCACAATAAGACAGTAAATTTTTAGTATATCTAACTACTACTTACAAAGTTGTAGCAACTTTAAACACCCCTTGTTTCTAGTTTAATGATGAAGTTTTTATTACTTCCAATCGTCAACTGAATGATCTCTAACTTGTGATGAAGATTTAATTTCTTCAAGTCACTTGTTAAGTTCAAATGGAGTAGATAGCTTAAACCTTTAATCTTAAGAAACCAAACAATACAGATTATGAAAAAAAACTTTAGTGAAAAGAAAATTTCACCAAACAAGCAAAAAAAAATTTTTGTTTTCCAAATTTATTTTCTTATACACAAAATATGTATATGATAACAACAACGTCAACATAAGTTCAACTATAAAATAAGAACACTTATGAAGTTTGTAACACCCTCAACACAAGATCAAAAAGACCTTTCAAAGAGGTGTATTTTTCCAGAAAATTAGATGAAACAGAAAAGGCTAAGTCCCCCAAATTCACGGAGTGTTCTTAAGGAAATAATTTCCCTCAAGTACCCGAGGTTGTGGAATTTTCCTCCCAGAAAAAAATGGCTTAACAATCCGACTGCACTTGTACCTCAAACAATCGAATTTTCTTCGAACTCAGTCAACAGTTAGATGATCACATGAAGTATTTAAGAAGACAAGAAATATTTTCAATGTATAGAAAAATTCAAAAACAACCTATAGAAAAATGCAGGTTTATATATATATATCCATTAAGTTCCCCTTCTAAAAGGTGGCAATGGTTCACTATAAAGGTGGCAATGGTTAACCGGAAAGGTGTATCCTGTCTGAACAATCATATTTGTCCATTAGAAAGAGTATGTCTTTTCCAAATAGTCAGAACCATCCAAATAGTCATACCTTTTCATAAATATTGTGTCTTTTACTCGAAGAGTTGTGTCCCTTCCAAACAACTTTTCATTTTCCATTCACACCAATTGAACCCAACAAAAACAACACCCTTTCTTTGCATTGTCAGCCTTTTGGCACTTAAGGGAGAAAATTCTCCTGCAGCTGTGAGACAATCTATTGCAAGTATGGAATGTTTAGGAAGGATTTTTTTGCCAGTTTCAGGGACAATAGAATGTAGTTTCTGCACTTCTACTCAACATTTTCAGAATTGTAAATTAGAGTGATATGATTCATAGGAGAATCTTAGTAGTTTAGTCGATTAGCTATCTAAACTTTCACCTTGTTAGTGAGAGTTCGATTCTATGCCTTGTAATCTCTTTTCAATTTCCCCTTCCCCTCCCTCAACATTTAACAAAAGAAAAAGAATGAAATGGTTCATGTAATATAAGAGATTTTTTTGATGTTTATGTTCATTCATCCATTACATCTAAAACATGCATTAGGGGCATCTAAAATTTGGATTTGCAACATTTGTGTGCCTACTTATCCATCACAATATCCTCATTTTCACAACTGTTGAAAGCTAGGATCTTACTAAGAATGTTATGCCTCAACTTCGATTGTTCCCCGTTATAGGTTAAACCCTATGTAATCATCTTAATATCGACAAATAAGTTACCATTCCACGATATTGCTCATTCACAGAAACTAGTACGTTATTCTTTAATATATAGTGATATATTCTAAGCTTTATTTTAATAATTTTGATATTATTTTACAATATTATGTAGTACATATAGTGGCTAATTTACAACCTAACAATGGAACATGTCGACCGGTGGTGTCTCAATAAAACTAGGTATTTTATGTCTATATTTTTTAAAAGGCCGTCTAGTATTATCTGTCAATATATATTCTATAAGAAAGATAAATGACACACTTGGTTGAAGGTTGAGTTCTTCGACTAGATAACTAGAGATCAATTTCCTCTAAATACATTTTTTTGTGATACACCTATATTCTAGAAATCCTCAAATAGCCTCTGACTACATAGACGTGCCAAGATACTAGTATCACATAATAAAAATGTATTACTCCCTGTTTGGAAATTAATTTATAAATCTACTTTAGTTCATGCAGGTGAAGAATGTCATTTGATTGTTATAAAGAATTTATGGCAATGTTGACCCCTACATTGTTACATAAATATCTCCAAATCTTACAAATTAGTTCACTCTATGAAAGAGAACACCTTTTCACTTGATCTCATGTCACCATCAGAAACACTTTGAAACAACATCAATGAATAGGTTTTGTAAAATGTCGTCTAGCCTAGGACTGCTTGGATTCTTTTTTTGATAACTAAGAGATCAGTTATTTCTAGCTCCAAAACATGTGGATAATGAGTCTGTCCTTCTACTCTTCTCCACTTAAATATCAGATTTAGTTAAAATTGACTTATGCTTACCACAAATCCCTGATCGAACAATGTTGATGTTGAACCAAAGCATTGGGTGGGGACTCCTCAGATTCTACTAGAACATGATACAATTTTCAATGTTAGTGTGCATCATATTAAATATGCAGTAAACTGAAGAGAACCCAAATAAAAGAAGTAGAAAGCCACGTTGACTTAGCTGAGACTTCCGGAGGTGAAGAAGTCATGTAGTCTAAAGTTTGTAAGACTTTCTAAAGTCCCTCGGGACCATAATAAGAAGTTCCATTTTTATGAAAACTTATTAATTCACTAGCAAGATTAATCTAAGCGTGCAAGAGTTCAACGTAGTTTTCGATAAACTTCATTACTAATTCTATCTGCAATCTGTCCAGATCATGGAACTCTAAACTAGTTTGTCGTATTTAATACTTCATTAAGTGGAAGTTATTGTTGTGTCAGAGTTAACAGGCATAACGTGGTAATTATGTGTCTACGTGCATGCTGATGTCAAAAATGGCTGATACCAACATATTATTGTGACACTTAATTTTGGTTTGCTTTGTCACAGGTTCATTATGACTAATAACAGTTGAGGCCACAGTTGTCACGACCCGAAATGAGGCCCCGGCCACAATGGGCATCTCGAGCCACGAAAGAGACCCCTTAACTTGTAACCATAGCATAACTCATCTATTATAATAATGCGGAAGTAAACTAAAAAAATGGAGGTTCTATTATTTCAAGATAACAATACGAGACATAAGTTCAAAAGAAAACCCATAATCATCTATCAACTGTCTACGAAGTCTCTACTAAAATAGAAAATAATAATCTTGTCTGAAACTGCGACAAGGCTCCCGGTCAGACCATGAACTAAAATCAAATGAAATCAACACAAGGAAAAAAGGGCCTTCTGAAATAAGGGAGGCTCAGCAACTCCAAACGTCTGACAGTGATATACTGGTTAGTGGGACGACAGAACTGGATCTCAGAACATGAAATGTAGGGGGGTCAATACACAAAAGTACTGGTATGTGAAACAATCCAAAATAACATATTTTTACACAACATATGTGAGAGCATTTCATAAAACAATGAATATAAGATAACTGAAAATACATGGGCATACTTTAGTGAACTTCGAAACAATTCTTGGTAATCATAACTCGCTCTTTATTTTACTTCTGCGCAAGATGGTACACCCTACAAACGTACTTGTCCATGGGCTATATGGACTCCGCCTATGACTCGACGAACAAGCCCCAATCCGAGTTTTTTTGCACGGATTGGGGTCTATCATTCGTACTACGCCATAAGGTCGTCGCCAGCGTAATATCCCTAACATGGGACATCATAAACCCATATTGTCAAACACGATTTTGGGCTAAGAGTTATCTAAACTTAAGCCTTCTTTGGATAATTAACTAGCTCTCTTTAAGCCTAATTTTTAGTTCTTTAAAAATCTTGATCATATTACATGCTTAAAACATAACTTTGTTAAATATTGAGGGAACTTCATAAATAGGTATCGTCATACCTAGACTTGCAAGACATTTCATATCGTACTTATCATAGACCCCTTTTTTATTTCAAGAACACATCAATTACCCTCAAGATAATTAGGCAACATAGGGAAAATTCTTATTCCCTGGACATAGAAAACTCATGCAAATCCTCCATTTAGCATGAAAAGTGAATGCATAACAAGCTACATTCTCTCATTTAAAACATTACCACCTTAAGTCCATACTAGAGAATAAACTATGTAACCCGTATATAAGACCTTGCAATTGAACGACCCACAACATTTTCAATCAATTGGTATTACAACAAAAGAGGGGGTTTTCGTAACTCATGCTCTCAATTTAATTATTCAAATCTAAGAAACATGTACACATGAGATAGTTCAAGTTTACGACAACTTCATGATAATATATATAGACATACTTTTCCTGAAATGGTTTACAGATTCATGCTACTTACACAACTTTCAAAACTATATGAACATAATAAATCTCATACATGTATGAATTATTAAAACAAGGAAACGATGCCCATGAGGTTTAGGATTCGTCCCACATACCTTTTTGATGAAAAGGAATTTGAATTAGCTTGAAATCTAGTCTTGAAAGAAACCCTAATTTTTTTCTTGTTCTTGGGAGTGGGGAGGATTATGAGAAGTTTAAAACTGATAAAAGGTGAATTATAATGCTTATGGTATGATTTAATTCATGGGGGAGGAGTTTGAGGTGAGGAAAATACCAAATTAACCCTTTAAAAATGTTGCATTACTGCGGATCGGCCCCTACTGACGTTTTGAGTGACGAATCGTAACTCCCGTGATTGACCGTCGCTCCAACCATCACAAAATGACCCATTTTTGGTCTTAATGCGTAATGGTGATGGTCTGGTGTGACGGGCCATCACTGGTGTGATGGTCTGTTACCCTTGCGGTCGCGCCTTGGTAGACAAATACCTTTTGATAAAATGAGCGTAACTTTTTACTCCGATATCGGATTAAGGTGAAACTGGTGGTGTTGGAAATACGACTCGGATACCTTTCATTTGATATATAGTAGGCCATCTAACTAGTTATATGTAAGTTTACCCAAATAGGAGCATCCGCTAAAAGTTTATCAATAAAAAGTCCTCTACTCACCTTTTAGTTATGGGACCTCTATGACCTCAACTTATGTACTATTGCCACACTATATAATTGATAAACATAATTATATTTACACAGGATTCTTTGGATTTGGGACCTTTATGCATAGGAATAACGGTTTCAATTCTAGTTCAATGATACGGGTTGTTACATTATGCCCCTTGGGATCATTTATGATGGTTTGAAACATACCAAGAAGGATTTAATGAATTACATGATCTAAGATGAGTAAGATAAGATCAATACCTTCCACATCATTATTCGTGAATTCAAAGAGTGATGGGCAACTTGCACGTATATCATTCTCTGACTCCCAAGTAGCTTCCTCAACTCTATGATTCTTTCATAACACTTTAACTGAAGCTATAACTTTACTTCTCTACTTTTGAACCTGTGATCTATTATAGAAATGGGTTCTTCTTCAAACGATAAAGAATCCTTCCCATAAATCTCCTCAACAAGAAAACAAGTGAATGGTCTCCAATACATTTCTTAAGAATTGCCACATAGAACATGGGATGTACCAAAGCTAAACTTGCGGGCAACTCTAACTCATAAGCAACTCCACCAACCCTTCTCGTAATCTGATAAGGGCCTATAAAACAAGGAATGAGTTTCCCTTTTTTTCTGAATCATATGACTCCCTTCATAGGGGTGACCTTTAGAAACACCCAATCACCAACCTCAAATTCCAACTCTCTTCTTCTAACATTGACATAGGATTTCTGCTGATTTTGAGCTGTCTTAAGTCGTTCTCTAATGACTTTAACCTTCTCCATCACCTGATGAAAAAGGTCAGGCCCAAACAAATGGGTTTCACCCACTTTATACCACCCAATCGGTGACCTACACCTCCTTCCATACAGAGCCTTAAAAGGAGCTATCTAGATGCTGGAATGTTAGCTTTTATTATAGAAGAATTCTACCAGTGGCAAGTGATCCACCTAACTACCCTTAAAATCAATCGCGCAAGACCTGAACATATCTTCTAAGGTCTGAATGGTACTCTCTGCTTGCCCATCCTTCTGAAGGTAAAAAGGTGGTGCTAAGGTTTGCTTGGGTACCTACCACCACTAAAATGACCGCCAAAATTGAGAAGAGAATTGTGTACCTCAGATAGATATAATAGACACTGGAGTCCCCTATCTCTTGAATGTACAATATAGCCTAATCATCTCATAAATAATAAGTCCGCACTAGAAGAAAATGGGCAGACATATTCATCCTATATGAAATCACCCAAATGGAGTCATATTGGTTTCGAGATCTCAGAATCCTGTAATAAAGTCCATGTTGATCATCTCCAATTTCCAAATAGGCAAAGCTATCTCTTGGAAAGTGCCACATGGTCTCAAATTTTCCACCTTAACTAGTTGACAATTCAAACACTTAGCCATAAAGTTAGCAACATCTTTTTTCATAGTATTTCTTTAGTAAATCGCCTTAAGATCATGATACATTTTAGTAGAGCCAGGGTGAACAACATACCTGGAAGTGTGAGTTTATCAAGAATCCTTTCTCGCAACTCATCCACATTCGGCACATATATCCTACCTTATTACCTTAAAATCCCATCACCTCTAATTTCAAAAGTCATTAACTTTTGTTGGTCAACATCTTCCCTAATCTATATAAAAATGGGGGTCCCTGGTTTGCTTTTCCTTCACTTATACACACAGGGAAGATTTTGCTATCTCTTGTACGAACATCCCTCCATCCTTGAAATCTTGGAGTCAGACTTCTAAGTTAGCAAACCGATGAATATCCTTCACCATATTTCTTTTTTATTCCTCCAGATGAGAAAGACTACCCATGGATAACCTGCTAAGGGAATCATCCACCATATTGTCCTTTCCCGAATGATGGTGCAGGCTCATATCATTATTCTTCAACAACTTCAACCAACGCCTCTGCCTGAGATTTAGTTCTTTTTGCGTGAAGCTATACTACAAGCTTTTATGATCAGTAAATATATCAATATGCACTCCATAAAGCTAATGCCACTAGATTTTTAGTGCAAATACCACAACAACTAACTCTAAGTCATAGGCTAGAAAATTCTTCTCATGCACCTTTAACTACCTAGATGCATACGCCACTACCTTACTATGCTGCATAAGTACACACCCAAGTCTCACCAGAGATGTATCACAGTACAAAACAAAGCCCTTTGTACACTCAGGAAGGGTCAAAATTGGTGCAGTAGTCAACTTGTCTTTCAGTTTCTTAAAATTATTCTCACAAGAGTCAAACCACAAGAATTTCACCTTTCTCTAAGTTAATCATGTAAGTGGAGCAGATATAGAGGAGAAACTCTATAAAAATCTTCTGTAATACCCTGCCAAATCCAAGAAGCTCCGGATATTGGTTGGAGTCATGGATCTGGGCCATTTTCTCACCACCTCAACCTTTTTGGGTTCAACCTTAATTCCCTTACTAGAAACAATGTGCCCTAGGAAAGAAATAACACTAAGCAAGAATTCACACTAGGAAACCTTTGCATAAAATTCATGATCCTTAAGAGTCTAAAGGACTATTTTGAGGTGATTGGTATATTTCTCCTCACTCTTGGAGTAAATCAAGATGTCATCAATAAAGAATATAAGGAATAGATCTAAAAACTAGAAAAATACCCTATTCATTAGGTCCATCAATGTTACAGGGGCATTAGTCAGTATGAAGGACATAACTAAGAATTCATAGTGACCATATCGGGTTCGAAAAGACGTTTTGGGAATGTTAGCCTTCCTAACCTTAAGCTGATGGTACCCTGAACCAAGGTCTAACTGTGGATGATGACATCTATGACACACCATCAGCCTGGTGATAGGCTGTCACAAATGCAGTCAACCCTAAATAGAAGAATTAAAGCTGCAGGAAGTTTTTATGACGGCAATCATGAAATGCCGTCAAGATGATGATAGGGCGTCACCATCATCTTCAACCTTAGGAAGTAGGAGTTGAATTGGCAGAGAAGTTGATGACGTCCAGGCCGTCAAGATCATGATAGGACATCATGGGCGCCGTCATCTAATCCGAAGAAAATCAGAAACTTTAATTTTATTTTCTTATTTAGGGTTAACTATTTAAAGCTTTTTTTAGGGTTTTTATAATGATCCCATTATCCATTGATATATTGATAGCATGCGATTTTTCTCTCTCTCTCTAAAAACCAATATTTTAGTGTTTACCTTGTGATTCAATTACAAGTTCACTTTTGATTTCCTTCATTATTGTAAGTTAATCTTTTCAATTTTGAATTCAATTTATGTGCTTATTTCTTGAATCATGAGTGGATAAACACCCTTAACCTGGATTATGAGATCTAGGGTTAGGTCATTATAAGGTGGTAATTAATTACTCAAGGTTTAATAGGTGTTAGGATTTCTTGGTAATTCTCAGATTATAATTTATACCTGTTGGTTGCAAACAATAGGCGTACCTACTTTGGTTTGCTTGAGAAAGAAATCATAAATAGCAGGAAGTGAATTATCAACAGGGACTCGAAAAGGCTTTGTTTAATAATCAGCGTTGTAACAAGGTTGATTAACCTAAGGTAAAATCTAGGTAGTGAGTTGCGATTCCCTATGTCCGAGAGGATTAGGAAATTAGATGCTTGAATAGGTCGAGATACATTTGAGCATATCATCTATATAGATAGCTTGTAACCCTAACTATAATGAGAATCTTGAGTTAATTTTAGCATCTATAATGTACCATAAGCCCTAGTGAACATAATCCTGGTTATCTCATAAAATCTTGGTTACAAACATTAAATTCAAAGTGATAAACAATTATCTGCAAAACTTAAACCCCAATTTCAGGAAACAATAAACTACCAGTAAATTATATAGTAAACAACATGAGTTTACACCTTATTACCAGTGGGATTCGACCCCAACCTAGTTGGGTTTTATATTGACAACGATCGTTTACACCCATTCAAAAGTGTAATTTGAGCATTATGGAAAATGGAACTGTTGCCGGGGAGTATGGTTGTAAACTAAAAGTTTATGTGCGCTAATTTGCAGTTAGTTAAGTTTTCTAGATTTACGTTTATTTGTTATTTTTGTCTATTTTAGGTATTATGTTGTTTATGCCAAAAATAAGATGTTCCAGAGAACCGTTATTACCAGTCAATTTGGAACCTCAGCTGATAGGAAGAATGGATGAACAACAGGAGGTGAAAAGACTAGCCGCTTTGGCCAGGGCTCAGGTGAACGTACAAAATTTAGGCCAACAAGTACGTCACCAAAATCCTGATGATGAAGACTTGGGTGATGGGGATTGCTGAATCCTAAAAACCGAAGGTGAGCTGAGCAACTTGCTGCACCGGTGCAGTGAAATTTCAATAGAAACCATCCAGTACAACGAAGGTATGGTCAATAACCTATTCAATACGAGGCTGAAGAAAATGATGAAGAAATGGATGAAGCTGGTGCAATGGGTGCTATCATTCCTCCAGCGTTGGTACCAGGTGCAAAATTTAGCATAACAAGTACCATGATCCAACTCCTAAATCTGAAAGGGTTGTTTGGGGGATTGCAGGATGATGATCCAAATATGTATTTTGTGAAATTCATCACCATTTGCAAATCTTTCGACAATCCGGGAGTGAGCCAGAATGTGATACGACTGAGATTGTTTCCGTTTTCTTTGTCTTGAGAGTCAACATATGATTAAATGAGCTAGATCCCGATTCTATCACCAACTGGATATAGTTGAAAGAGGCATTCCTAGAATGGTTCTTTTCACCCTCCAGGAGGGTACAGTTAAGGGAAGAAATCAGTAATTTCAGACAGCTTCCAACTAAAGCATTACACTAAACCTGGGAGAGATTTGAGAAAAATATAGCACAATGTCCGAACCACAATATGATGGCCTTGCACTTGATGGGGAATTTCTACAGATCTTTTAACTCTATGACAAAGTCAATTGTAGACAATGCTACAGGTGGTTCATTTATTGACCTCTCTTTTCTGGATGCTTCAGACATTTGCATAGAATGACCAAGTAGAGTCGGACTTGGCACACCAGGGATTCTGTGGTAGCTAGCCCGACTGTTTATGGTGGTATTATTGTGGAGAAGCACAGAAGGACTGAGGAGCGAGACTAGGACATAGCCCACTTAAAGACAGAGATGGACTTGCTAACCAAGTACTTGCTATGGGGCAAGACCAAAATGGTTAAGGCTGTGGAATCTCAGGGTACTGTCGCTACAGGTACTAATGCGGAGGCAAATTATGTGAGTAATCAGGGGGTTTCTGATGCAATAGCCAAGGGAACCAAGGTTGAAACTTTTATGACAAGTCTGATTATAAAGATAGGGATTAGGGACATTGGAGAAGCAATAATTACAGGAGTTGTTCATATGTTCCTCCTGGAAGGCTGAACGCTACAACAACTAGCTCTAGTAAGATGTCCATGGAGGACACGATAGAAAAGTTATTGAAGGGAGTTAAACCTACCAACTCGAGGGTAACTACTATGAAAAGTGAGTTCTCTACCCTCAGTCAGTTGGTTAGGTCACAATCTGCTTCTATTAAGCAGTTGGAACAACAGATGAACCAACTTTCTATACACTGAACAAGAAAAAAGTGGTACTTTACCTAGTGATACGGTTCAAAATACATAAAATGAAGGCTCAAGTATGGAGATCACCACTCGGAGTGGTAAGATGTTACTTGGCCCTTCTGTGGGAAAATATGTACAAGATGAGGTAATGGTTGATGAACTCGAAGAAAGTAATCCAGTAGAGTCTGAGAAGATGGATAGTTCTGCTAATAATCCGGAGAAGGAAACGAGAAGAAAGAGGAAGTGGTGTTAAAGACTATCCCTAGACCATCACCTCCCTTTCCTCAATGATTGAAGAAAAAGGTCGATGATGCAAAATTCGGCAAGTTCACGGCAATGCTCAAACAATTGACAATTAATGTTCCTTTGCTTGAGGCACTTAAGCAAATGCCAGGTTATGTAAAGTTCATGAAAGACCTCGTCACAAAGAAAAGAAAGGTCAGCAGTGAGCAGGTAGACAATCTCCACCATTGTAGCATGGTTTCCACACGATTCTTAGTACAAAAGAAGGCTGACCCTGGAGTGTTCACTATTCCGTGCAAAGTTGGGTCTCTGGATGTTGCAAGGGAATTATGTGATTTGGGTGCCAGCGTGAATCTGATGCCCCTCCAACACAGATACGCCCAAATGATGGTGAAGGTATGCGAATCACAAGTTATCTCACAAGTTGCATTGTGCGGCGCACATGGTATTGCATAGTTAAGACAGTGAACATGTGCGGTGACTTATGCGATGCACAGGTTAACACACACTTTGAGGTGTGTGGCGCATATGTTATCGCATAACTTAAGGTGTACGACGCACATCATGCCACCCAATTTTTCCTATGTGAAGCAATGTGTTCAGGCAAACTTATGAAGCATGTTTAGGTGACGCCTTTACCATGCTCTATGCAAACTTGGACATCATGCACCCCATAGAACTTTTAAACTCAGACTCTATGAACCCCATTATCCATATCAGGCATTGAGAAAGGTCCATACCGGGAGGGCTTTACCATCGTACTCCCATCGAGGTCAGCGGTGGGCTTCAGGATTTGGCCTATCGGCCTGATCCCTATGCTACCACCACAGACCTCATTTAAAGTCACCAAATAAAGTTGCACCACCAAATATTTTGTGTCAGATTAACATAATTCAGGGAACGACTCTAACACAAATCATACATGAGCCTTACACATTTGACCACTCTAACTTACCTGTAATATTCCCATCACTCCTAAACTTACCAACGTTGACATAACTCACTTCCAAATCAAATTTGGTACTAATCTCCTCCTTAATACTTCATGCACCTACACTTAATCAAAAATAACAAAAAATGAATAGAAGGATGGGTTGGCATGAACCGATTATCTTGACTACTTAGACTTTGTCAAGATACATCGATGATACCATTTGTACCTCAATTGTTGGATCAAGACAATGCTTTAGTCCTAGTCCAACCACTTTGAAGTCACTTACATCCTTGCTTGAAAGTTCAACCAAACTAGCTATGGTCTCCACAACAGACCTCTCCTTAACTGGTACATCTCACTCATCTTCATAGAATACATTAACAATCGAGAAGACACTCATCTCCTTTTGTTGTTTCATAGACTGACATACTTTAAAACTAACTTCTTTCTCATTGAGCCTAAATTTTAGCTCATTCAGCTCCATGTCAACTAACACTTTCCCAATTGCTAAGAATGGCCTACCTAATAATGGGTACTTCAAAGTCCACTTCCCAATCAAGAATTAAAAAGTTAGTAGGAAATATATAATCCGCAACTTTTACAAGTACATCATGTAGAATCCCAATTGGCCTTTTTATCAATTTATCTTCCATTAAAAGTCGCATATTAGAGGGAGTAGGATCTCTCAAACCCAGTTTCTTGAAAACCATCAATGGCATAAGATTTATACTTTCCCCAAGATCACAAAGGGACTTTTCAAACTTTAGCAATCCAATCGTACATGGAATAGTAAATGCTCCTGGATCATCTTTCTTCTGGATAATAAATCTTGTAGAAATAGCACAACAATGATGAATATTGTCTACCATTACATTGCTCACAGTTCTTTTCTTCCTCAAAAAGTCTTTCATAAACTTAGCATATCCGGGCATCTGTTCCAGTGCTTCAACTAAGGGCACATTCACTATCAATTGATTCAACATAGCCATGAATTTCCTAAACATTCCATCATCTTCTTTCTTTTTTAATTATTATTGAAATGGGGGTGGTAGCCTTGGGATTTCAGTTGGAGCAACTTTTACCTCCTTTCTAGTTTCTTGCTCTACATCACTAACATGCTTCGGCTTAGGTGGTTGTTCCATTTCTGCACTCTTATTTTTTGAACTTCCCAACTCCACAGGAACCACTGAAGATTCATCAACTATCTCCTAATCCATTTTGACCACATTAGTATGAGAGGATGCTCCCAATCATGGACTAGATAACATTTTACCGCTCCTAGTGGTAATAGCCATACATGATCCATCAGTCCTTAGATTATGAACTATATCACTTGGTAGAGTCCCATTCTGTCTTTAATTGAATGCTGCAGATAAGTGGCTCATCTGCTGCTCCAGTTGTTTAATATGCAAATTAACTAGTTGACTCATGGAAGATATGTCACTCTTTATAGTAGTCACCCCAGAAATTGTCGCCTCAACTTCCTTTAATAGTTTTTCAATCTTGTTATCCATGGACATTTTGCCTGAACTGGTGGCAGCATTATCACGGCTTCCAGGAGAAACATACAGTCCATTTCTATCACTTTCATTCTTCCACGGCTTCCAGGAGAAACATACAGTCCATTTCTATCACTTTCATTCTTCCAATCTCCTTGATGGTTCCAACCTTTGTTTCCTTAACCACTGGTCCAGAAACCCCCTGGTTACGTAAGTAGTTAACCTCTTCCTCGGTGTTTGATTTAACTCCCTTATCATGGTACCTCATAGCTTTTAGCTTTTCTACATTCCCTGGTAGCAAATATTTTGTGAGCAAATCCATCTAGATTTTCATGTGAGCCATATCCTGATCATGCTTCTCTTCTCTTCTATGCTGCTCTATTGATATTACGCTAGACCCAGTATTGCTTTCTGCCATAGAGTCTCTACTATGCTAAGCTCTACTTTTCTTAGTCATTCTTTCTAACATGTCCGTAGCCCCAGTAAAGGTGAGCTCCATAAAAGCTCCTCCTCCACTATTGGCTTTGTAAGTGAGTTGAAAGCTCTGTAAAATAGTTCTTTCACGTGTTCATCAGTCATCTTATTGTTTGGGAATTAAGTCAACTTCTTTTTAAACCTTGCCAAATCTCATGCAAAGATTTATTAGCCAATTGCCTAAAGTTGCTAATCTCATCCCTCGACTGTAACATTCTATATGGTAGAAAGAACCTTTCTACAAAAGATCCTTTCAATTTCCTCTAATTTGTTATATAATTAGGAGTCAGCTCATTCAACCACATAGTTGCTTCTCCAGACAGAGACAGTGGGAACAATCTTAAACGAATAACATTATGTCCCACTCCAGGATTAACAAATGACTTACAAATACTGATGAATTTCACCAAATATTGATTTGGGTCATCACTAGGTAATCCACAAAAGAATCCTTTCAGATTTAGTTGTTGGACATAGTGTTGGTGATGTTGAATTTCACCCCAGGAGATAGTGGTGGTAGAATGATTGCCCCTTAGATCCAGTTCCATCTAAATCTTCCACATCATTTTCAATATCAAACTGTGCAACTTGGAGGTCTAGTCTTTCTCTGAATGGACGATTTTTATTTACAAATGAAACTACCCCTGCTACACACCTCTTATTAGTTGGGTTAGTTAAATCATCATCTCTCAAGTCCTCTTTATCTAGATTAGGAACCTAACCTGGGTTATCAGCATTCTGTAGATTTAATTGAACATTAGCCAAAGCGGCTAGTCTTTTAGATTCTTTTTGGTTAGCCATTCTTTCAATGAGATGAGGTTCAGGATTGAAGGGTAATAGTAGTTCTCCTGAACTTCTGGTTCGTTGCATAAAAAATAATAAGCCTGTAAAAACAAAACCAACAAATAAACGTAAAATAAGGGAACTTGACTAACAGTCAATTAACGCACATAAACTAAATCGACAACCGTATTCCCTAGAAATGGCGCCAAAATTTGATACGCCCAAATTATACCTCTCTTAAGAGAGTAAGCGGTCGTTGTCAAATATATAACCCGACTAGGTTGGGGTCGAATCCCATAGGGAATATGGTGCTAATTAAGTTGTATACAGATTAGTTTACTTTTAATCATTTATTTCCATAAAATAAATAGGGGGATTTGATTCAGCTCACAAATTAATGATTTCAGTTTAACAAAATGAAATACGTGTAGTAGTATTCAAATTCAGAGAAATAGCAAGCTAGAGTTATGTCCACCTTGTATTTTTCAATGCTTTCTAACTATGAGTTTTATGAATTCATACATGCATCGTGCTCAAAGAGAAACATATTGTATTTAATAACATAATCCTAGTGTTTCTCAACAATCAAGGACTAATTCACTTCAGTTCTTTAGAATCAAAAGCGTTTACAAAAAACAATACAAAATCTCTAAGTAGTTAACCCTGATAAGGCATTAACTTATGAAATAGGGGTTGGTAATCCTATTTTCTTGTCACTACTCTCTTTTTCAAACATCAACCTTTCTTTCGAACAAGTTGCATTTACGGCATATCCTCTGTGTTTGTAACCACGAGAATTCAAGATAAGTGAAGAGAGTATGATGTAAACAAATCAATGCATAATGAATTCAAAACCCAAAGTGATAGATTGTATGCTACAAGGTTTCCATAATCCTAACTAATAAACTTAGCTACTCATGAATAAAATGAAAGTCATCATAAGTATATTCATCATACCAAAAACTAGAAGATGAACTTATTGTGCGAATAGTGAAAAAAAGAGAAAAATGTTTCTCTCTCTCCTCAAGCTAAGCCGCCTTACTCCTCTTCCAAAAATAATACAGAATAATGAATAATGAATAAAAATTTAGCAATTAAGTCTTTTAATAATCCCTTCTCTCATAATTTCCTTCTAAGTCCATGAACTAATTATAAATGACAAATTAGTCTTGGAAAAGTTTATAGGCGCCACATTTGGTCCAGACTGCTACTCTCTCTTGTGTCACATGCCATCAGCATTCCATAGTAGCATTATGTCTTCATCTATCTAATTAATACCTAAAATCATGCTAATCACATCGGATAGCTCAATTACATAGAAGTAGAGTAAAAACACAATAAATTAGGCACTTTTTTCTCTAAACTTAGCTAAAATATGGATAAGTTATGGTGCTTAGGCATATAAATACACCCAAAGAAAAGCAAGATGCTCAAATAGGCTCACACAACAATTATGAGCTAGAAGTAGATTTAGGAATCATTATAGAGACAACCTACCCTCAAGAATAGACTCATTAATTTGGCAAATTCATGCATACCATTTAAGAGAAGAAATCATATGAACTACCTAACCTTCATCAACCATGTGCCGTAACAACAAGAAAGTTACCCGTAATCACTCACAATAATGCGATTTCTACCAAAATGGGTACAAGAATCAAGTTACGCTCACTCTCACAAAAAATTATCAAATTGCAACCGATAACCACATGCTTGCCCTTAGTGTAATACTCCACTAATATCAGAATGCTAAGATTAGGATCAAATAGGTCTTTTACAGGTTGTATGCAGGCTAAATTGTGGGTAGGAACTATTTTGGCCAGAAATAGTGACTATATTCCTTAAGCGCTTTAATACACTACATTATGCAATTAAGACCAATCTCTAACAACCAATTTCCACCTCTGCTATCTTCACAGATTTGCTTTTCACCCCAACTTGTTAAGCTTAATTAATAACACTGTGGTGGGAATATACAACCCGTTCAAATATTTTTTTTTGCACCCTTTTTATGCTACGCACCCCTATAATAGCCACCCTCAACTTAAGAGATTTGGCTTAGTTGAAGTGCACAATGTCCAAGAGGACCAGGGTCAAAACAGGTTCATTGTACCATGTGCAGGATAAAATTTGGAAATTTTTCAACAATTTTAGCTACTCTCAACCACATCAATTTCACGTGCCAATAACTAGACTTTCGGGCATCAATTTCACCATTTTCCTGTAATTGTCAAACTCCTAACTCAAATTGATTTTGCATTCAAGCGCTTAGGAGCTTTTGAATCAAATTACGATCTATTAAAGTATAGAATAGGCTACATATGAGGCTAGAAAAAGAATAAGCTAATGGCTTAATGGGGCTAGCTAAGATAATGTACAAAGGTAGGTCAAAAGAAGGTATGAACAATGGCTATCAAAGAAATACCTAAATCATCTCCTAAACTCACAATCTTTATTTTTCTTTGTACATGCACCAGGCAAGTTCTAGCATCAGTTGCCAGAAGGAATATACAACATTCTTACACACTCATGGCACATGGTAAACTCAATTAGGAGCATTATAGATTCTTGACCCAATAATTACATGAATTCAAATAAAACCAACAATCAAAACAAGAGTCATAACTAGAGCCTAGGTGTTTCAAATATAATGATCCATCATAGATATATGTTATAATGTCATGTGATCCATAAGAACATTTACATTCAATTAATGACTAATTTCTCTAAAGACGGTCATCATCCATCCATCATTGAGAAAATCACCTAAATATGACTAAATATAATAAATATCTAACAAGAAACAAAATAAACAAAATAACTAATCCTATCACAGAAGAATAATAAGGATAAGGTACTATTTTCTTACAAAATAAATAGCAAAGTAACCAGCCACCCCATACTCAATCTTAACACTGTCCCTAGTGCAAATAACAAGTTAAAGAGCCTAGCTAGTAGTACTCCACATCCACATTAGGAGTAATACCACCTGCATTGAGATCATCAATAGACCCATTTTTCTTGTGTTCATCATATCATCCGCGTCAGCTACACATAATGAAACAAACTACAATTAAGATGAAGGTGGTGAAGTCACCACCACACACTTAATTTGTTAATATAAACCAATTCAGTATTATTATCGGGTACTCAGACTTCATCGACATACACTTTGGTATAGTGCACCTACAGTATTCGCAAAAAAGTTCACTCACTTCAATTCCCCCAATTCAATTTCAATGAAGCACTTTGTAATAGAATCATGCTCTATACTTTCAACCATACCAAAATATACAAAAAACCATCACTTTCACAACATTGCCATGGCAAGAATTTAATTCGTAATCCTTAATAAATCAATTAACTATAACATAGAGTCACAATAACTAAGGATTAAGAAAGTAAAAATTACCATGAAGATGGAAGATTAGTGAAGGACAAAGAGAATCATGAGATCTCAATATTATACTGCTTAAGGGTAAAATAAGGATGAATTTAGGCATTTAGGGTGTGAAGTCTATTTAAAGAATGAAAATCTGGGTCGGGTTGACCCAAATTAAAGTTTGATATTAAGCTGACATTAAAGAGGTGTGTGGCACACAACTTATCGCACAACATTAAGTATGCATTGCATAGGCATCGTATACTATAGACAGTGAGCATATGCATTATGGTGTGTGATGCACATGTTATTGTACAAGTGAAGGTATGCGACGCACAAGTTGCATTGTGTGGCGTACATGGTATCACACAGTTGAGATAGTGAACATGTGCGAAGACTTATGCGATGCATAAGTTAATGCACACTTTGAGGTGTGCGGCGCACATGCTATTGCACAACTTAAGGTGTACGGCACACATCATGCTACCCAACTTTGCCTATGTGAAGCAATGTGTTTAGGCAAACTTATGAAGCATGTTTAGGCGACGCATTTACCATGGTCTATGCAAAATTGAACATCATGCACCCCATAGAACATTTAAACTCAGACTCTATGAACCCCATTGTCAATATCAGACATTGAGAAAGGTCCATACCGTGGGGGCTTTGCCACCGCACCCCTATCGAGGTTAGTGGTGGGCTTGAGAATCAGGCCTATCGGCCTGATCCCGATGCTACCACCACAGACCTCATTAAAAGTCACAAAATAAAGTTGCACTGTGAAACTTTTTGGGTCAGATTAACGTAATTCAGGGCATGACTCTGACGTGAATCATACATGAGCCTTAAACATTTGACCACTCAAACTTACTTGTAATGTTCCTATCACTCCTAAAGTTACCACCGTTGACATGGATCACTTCCAAATCAAATTTGGTACTAATCTCCTCCTTAATACTTCATGCACCTACACTTAATCAAAAACAACAAAAATGAATTGAAGGATGGGTTGCCTCCCACCAAGCACAGTAGGTTGGGTCATGGCTCGATTTTTTTTTGCATCTTTGTTTAACATGATAAAGTAAAAATAAAATCATGGGTTTCCTTCCATGTAGAGCTCGATTTAATGTCATGGCACGACTCAATTATCTTGATTACTCAAACTTTGTCAAGATACATCGATGATACCCTTTGTACCTCATTTGTTAGATCAAGACAATGCTTTAGTCCTAGTCCAACCACTTTGAAGTCACTCACATCCTTGCTTGAAAGTTAAACTAAACCAGCTATGGTCTCCACAACAGACCTCTCCGTAACTGGTACATCTCGCTTATTTTCGTAGAATATATCAATAATCGAGAAGACACTCATCTCCATTGGTTGTTTCATAGACTGACATACTTCAAAACTAACTTCTTTCTCATTGAGCCTAAATTTTAGCTCATTCAGCTCCATGTCAACTAACACTGTCCTAGTTGCTAAGAATGGCCTACCAAAAATTATGGGTAGCAATTAAGAATTACAAAGTCGGTAGGTAATATAAAATCTGCAACTTTTACAAGTACATCATGTTGAATCCCAATTGGTCTTTTTACCGATCTATATGTCATTAGAAGCCACATATTGGTGGGAGTAGGATCTCCCAAACCTAGTTTCTTGAAAACCACCAATGGCATAAGATTTATACTTTCCCCAAGATCACAAAGGGCCTTTTTAAACTTTAGAAATCCAATCGTACATGGAACAGTAAATGCTCACAGATAAGCTTTCTTGTAGACAATAAATCTTGTAGAAATAGCACTACAATGATGAAGATTGTCTTTCATTTCATAGCTCACAGTCCTTTTCTTCCTCAACAAGTCTTTCATAAACTTAGCATATTCGGGCATCTATTCTAGTACTTCAACTAAAGGCACATTCACTGTCAACTGCTTCAATATAGCTATAAATTTGCTAAACTTTCCATCATCTTCTTTCTTCAATAATCATTGGGGAAATTGGGGAAGTGGCCTTAGGATTTCAGTTTTAGCAACTTTTACCTCCTTTCTTGGGTCTTGCTCCACATCACTAACATGCTTTGGCTTCGGTGGTTGTTCCACTTTTGCACTCTTATTTTTTGAACTTCCCAACTCCACAAGAATAATTAAAGATTCATCAACCATCTCCCAGTCTATTTCAACCGCATCAGTATGAGAGAATTCTCCCAGTAATGGACTAGATAACATTTTACTACTCCTAGTTGTAATATCCATACGCGATCCATCAGTCCTCAGATTTTGAACTGTATCACTTGGTAGAGTCCTATTCTGTCTTTGATTAAATGCTGTATATAATTGGCTCATCTGCTGTGACAGTTTTTTAATATGCGAATTTACTAGATGACTCATGGAAGATATGTCACTCTTCATAGTAGTCACCCCAGAACTTGTCGCCTCAACTCCCTTTAATAGTTTTTCCATCATGTCCTCCATGGACATTTTTCCTGAACTGGTGGCAGCATTATCACGGCTTCCAGGACGTACATACAGTCCACTTCTGTCACTTTTATTTTTTCAACCTCCTTGATGGTTCCAACCTTGGTTTCCTTGACCACTCATCCAGAAAACCCCTTTTTTATACAAGTATTTAACCTCTTTCTCGGTGTTTGATTCAACTTCCTTATCATGGGACGACATAGCTTTTACCTTTTCTACATTCCCTTACAGCAAATGTTTTGTAAGCAGATCCATTTGGGTTTTTATGTGATCCATATCCTAAAAATGCTCCTCTTCTCTCCTACACTGATCTATTGATATTACACTAAACCTAGTACTGCTTTCTACCACAGAGTCTCTAGTATGCTAAGCATTACTTGTCTTAGTAATTCTTTCTAACATGTCCATAGCCTTAGTAAAGGTGAGCTCCATAAAACCTCCTCCTACAACATTATCCACTATTGTCTTTGCAAGTGAGTTCAAAGCTCTGTAGAATATTTTCATCAAGTGTTCATCAGTCGTCTTATGGTTTGGGCATTGAGTCAAATTCTTTTTAAACCTCGCCCAAATCTCATACAAAGCTTCATTAGCCAATTTCCTAAAGTTGCTAATATCATCCCTCAACTATAACATTCTAGAGGGTGGAAAGAACCTTTCTACAAAAGCTCCTTTTAATTGGCTCCAATTTGTTATAGAATTAGGAGTCATCTCATTCAACCACATAGTTGCTTCTCCAGACAGAGACAGTGGGAACAATCTTAAATGAATAGCATTTTGTCCCACTCCAGAATTATCAAATGACTTACATATACTGATGAAATTCACCAAATGTAGATTTGGATCATCACCGGGTAATCCATCAAAGTGTCCTTTCAGATTCAGTAGTTGGATCATAGTGCTAGTGATGTTGAATTTCACCCCAAGAGCTAGTAGTGGTAGAATGATTGCCCCTTAGATCCAGTTCCATCTAAACCATTCTCATCATTTTCAATATCAAACTGTACAGCTTGGAGGTCTATTTTTCCTCTGAATGGACGATTTTGATTTACAGGCGAAACTACCCCTGCTGCGTGACTCTTATTAGCTAGGTCAATTAAATCATCATCTCCCAGGTCTTCTTCATCTAGATTAGGTACCCGACCTGGGTTATCTGTATTCTACAGATTTAATTGAGCATTATCCAAAGCGGCTAATCTTTCAGCTTCCTGTTGGTTAGCCATTCTTTCAATGAGATGAGGTTCAGGATTGAAGGGTAATAGTGGTTCTCCTGAACTTCTGGTCCATGGCATAAAAAATAATGTTCCTGTAACAAACAAAAATAAGTAAACGTAAAATAATGACACTTGACTAACAGTCAATTAACTCACATAAAATCAATCAATAACTGTATTCCCTATCAATGGCACAAAAATTTGATATGCCCAAATTACACCTGTCTTACGAGAGAGTAAGCAGTCGTTATCAAATATATAACCCAACAAGGTTGGGGTCGAATCCAATAGGGAATATGGTGCTAATTAAGTTGTATACAGATTAGTTGACTTTTAATGGTTCATTTCCGTAAAATAAATAGGAGGATTTGATTCAGTTCACAAATTAATGATTTCAGTTTACAAAAATGAAATACGTGTAGTAGTGTTCAAATTCAGAGAAACAGCAAGCTAGGGTGATGTCCACCTTGTAGTTTTCAGTACTTTCTAACTATGGGCTTTACGAATTAATACATGCATCATGCTTCCAGAGAAACGTATTGTATTTAATAACATAATCCTAGTGTTTCTTAACCATGAATGACTAATTCACTTTAGTTCTCTCAAATAAAAAGTGTTTACCAAAAATAATACGAAATCTCCAAGTAGTTAATCCTTCTAAGGCATTAACTTATGAAATAGGGGTTGGTAATCCTAGTTTCTTGTCACTACTCTCTTTTCCAAACATTAACCTTTCTTAGGAACAAGTTGCTTTTTAAGGTATATCCTCTAAGTTTGCAACCACGAGAATTCAAGATAAGCAAAGATAGTATGATGTAAACAAATAAATGCATAATGAAGTGGAAACCCAAAGTGATAGATTATATGCTACAAGGTTTCCATAACCCTAACTAATAAACTTAGCTACTCATGAATTAAACGAAAATCATCATAAGTATATTCATCATACCATTAACTAGAAGAAGATCTTGGTGTGGGAATAGTGAAAACAAGAGAAAAATGTTTTGCTCTCTCTCCTCAAGCTAAGCCACCTTTCTCCTTTCCTAAAAATAATACAGAATAATGAATAATAAATAAAAATTCAGCAATTAAGTCTTTTAATAATCTCTTCTCTCATAATTGCCTTATAAGTCCCTGAACTAATTATAAATGATAAATTAGTCTTGGAAAATTTTATAGGCGCCACATTTGGTCCAGACTGCTACTCTCTCTTGTGTCACATGCCATCAGCATTCCATAGTAGCATTATGTCTTCATCTATCTAATTAATACCTGAAATCATGCTAATCACATCGGTTAGCTCAATTACATAGAAGTAGAGTAAAAACATAAGAAACTAGGCACTCTGTTCTCTAAACTTAGCTAAAATATGGATAAGTTATGATTCTTAGGAGTATAAATACACCCAAGATCAGACACCAACTAACATGCGACTGGTGATGGCAGATAGGTTGATAAAAAGACCTATTGGAATTTTGCATGATGTGTTGGTGAAAGTAGCAGACTTTATTCTTCTTGCTGATTTTGTGGTATTGGATTGTGATCTGTTCTTTGAGGTACCCATTATTTTTGGTAGGCTATTCTAAGCAATAGGAAGAGTAATAGTCGACATGGAGTTGAATGAGCTTAAATTTAGGCTCGGTAAGAAAGAGGCAAAATTCAAAATGCATCAACCTATGTCGCAAAAAAATGCTATAAATGTCTTATCGATTATTGACGTCTTCTATAATGATGGAAAAGAGGGATCAATAGGTTGTCTTGGCAAAGTCTAAGTAGTCAAGATAACCAACTCGTGCCGCGATAGTAAATCAGGCACTATTGAGAGGCAACCCAAAGTTTTTATGTTTAAACAAGTGTTTTTAATTTTTACAATTAGGATTTAGTATAGAGAAGGTGGAAAAATGAAAAGGTAGCTGGAAGGTCATGACGACATCCGTGATAAGCCACCACAACTGTGACAAGTTATCACGAATGCTGTTAGCTAGAACAGGCTTGAGGAATTCTTTGCCTAAGGGTGACGACATTTGTGATAGGCTATCACAATAGTGACAAGCCGTCATCAATTATCATCAGCCCAGAGCCTTGAAATTTGAAAAGTAGGCCTAAATTTAAGCAGATCAGACCCGACCCAGTCGCGAACCTTTTCAAATTTCCACTGATTTTAACTTTTTTTTCTTTAGTATTTCTTTCATTGGTTAAAATATTTCCCATCCTTTTCAAAAACATTCTAGGAAAGCAATATTCCTTTGTATGTGGATTATACTAAAAAGAAATCAAGAAAATCTTCCTCCACTATTTCTTTGGTGCATGATTTTAGTTTAATAGCTCCATCAGGTATACTCTACTCTTACTCTTCTCTTTTCTAATAATGTATGATGAATGAAATATAACCCAATGTCCCCAAGATTCCTGAACAAAGTTCAACTTGGAAAATGGCTAAAAACATACCTAGGGTTTGCTGTGCAAGCCCAAGGGTTGAAACAATTCCTCACAATTTGAATTCAAGTAAATCTTGAGCAAGAATGGGGACCAAAGATTTAGTTAAAGTCAAAAATGGATTCTGATAAATGTGATGACATCCATGATAGGCTATCACCATCATGATGGCTTATCAGGAATGTCATCAAAAGCTGATAAAACTGAAGTTGGTTCTGGATAGAGTTGACGACAATCGTGAAAGGCTATCATAATTGTGATGGCCTATCATTTCTATCGTCAGAAATTGTAAAAAATATTTTGGGTTCTATCTGAGGTTGATGACAATCATGATATGCTATCATGGTCATGACGACCTATCAGGAATTGTCATCACACCTAGAGCCTGAAACATGAATGAGCTTAAATGATTAATGTATTCGTGTTTACGCTCTTGAGGGTTGACTAATGTTCTTCTAATGTCTCCAGGTACTTTAAAATGGAACAAAAAAGAAAGAGTCCTAAAGAACCAAAGAAAGAGACCAAAGAAGTGTACGTTGCAAGCTCATCAATGAGGAATCTGACTACGAGGAGGAGGAACCCTTACTCAGAATGCTAAAGAAGAAGCAAAGTCCAAAGAAAGCTCCACCACCTCTACCAATTGAGGTGGAGGACAGTGATGACACTGAGTCGAGCACAGCCTCCGAGCAAGAGGAGACTGAACAACATGAGTCTAAACATGCTGGCACTGATGAAGAGGATTAAGAAAGGTCTAAAGAATCTGATTCTGAGGAAATAGCATCAGGATCCCTATCCACTGAGCAAGAAAATGATAAAGAGTGTCCACCTCCGAGGACTCTTATCAAAAGTAAGAACCCTGAAGTGCGAAACAATGCTAGATGGAAAATCCCTAGAGTTGAGGACATCTACATAGCTGGGCTTCAGAGAACTGATAGAAAAAATGTGAAGAGGCCAATTCAGGAGAAAAAGATGATTATCACGAAGGGGTTGAGCAGGTATCCTAAAGTGGAGAAGAAGTTCAAATAATACAAACTTGGAAAGACTACAGAAAGGGGAGGTTTGTTTTGCCCTGCACTGGTTCGGGATTTTTATGTGAACTACCAAGCCCAGTTGGAGAATATGTGCATACTAGGTGACAAAGTAGCAGATCAGCCTCTTCTTGAGAGAGTTTGGGTGAGGGGTGTAAGAGTTAATGTCTCAACCAGAACCATCAACATATTCTTGCACAACCCCGAATTCATGCCTCAGTCCATCACACCTTCATTTTATGCTTAGATAAAGAATAAAGACAAATAATATCCTTGGTTTGCCAACATCATAGCCAACAGAGAACCGGCTTGGGTGAAAAACCCAAATGAGAGAATCTGTAAGTCCTCGTTGACTCAGGAGGCAAAATTTTTATGGGGCATAGTATGAGTTTGGCTAATGCCTACTGAGGGAGACAATATTTTGGGTGATGATTAGGCTAATTTGGTAGCAATCTTGGGGCAACAGCTTTCCTTGAACATAGGGGAAATCATTGCAGATGAGATGAAGATAAGGATGTCGAGGATCGACACTGCTTATAATTTTCCTTGTATTATTATAGAGCTGTGCAGAGTTTCTGAGGTGTCAAAGATTATGGAAGTTGATAAAGACATTCGTGCCCGGAAGACTCACAACCCTATTCAGTTTAATGAGATTCAGCAAGGACTTAGACTTGACAAGGGTGCAGAGGTCGCACCGAACCCTCCAGTTACAGATGCAGAAGCAACACCTCATGTAGATGTATAGGATTCTTCAGCACAGACAGCTTCAGTGTTTGAGACTAAAACCATCCCCTCAGTTTCTCCAACAGTAATAGGTTTTGTATTTCAGCTGATTAAAATCAAGAAGGTGGCTAAACAAGCCAAGTGGTGTGAGGCATAACTACATGCCTTCGCCAAATAGTTCTCTACTACTGTGGACAAAAGAATCAAGTCTGTACTGGAGCCCTTTATGACATTGCTTGCGAGAGTTACATATTTGGAGAATAGATTCGATGCTCGAGAAAATATGATGACAAGTGCTGATCTTGCTGCATTTTGGGTTGTGTTGAATAAATTAAAAGAATATGTTTGGGTTTTGAAGCAACACTAAATTATGATAGCAACAGGTCTGGCTATGGAAGAATTGGAGGAAGAAATTCCTATACTTGATCTCATTGTAGACTCCCTAGAGAAAAAGAAGAAAAAAAGGGAAAAAAGTGCAAGAATAAGAGAGAAGAGACAGACAGTGAGGAAGAAAGAAAAGTGTAAAATAAAGAAAAGAAGAAGGCTAAGAAGGAGGAGTTGAAGAAAGAAAGATTGGAGTCCCTGGCTGATACTAAGAAATGGGAGGCACCCATTAGAGCTAGGGCTGCAGGTGCTTCTTCTAGCCAGGCTCCAACCACAACAAAGCTAGATTCTCCTGATGGGGAAAAGACAGTAGATGATGCAGTAGCAGGGTCAAAGACCATGGATCCACGTGCTTGACTATCTTCAGGTATACCCTAACCCCTAGTGCCTTTTATTTTTTATTTTAAGTTGAGGGTGTAGGGTAAATTATTGTTGTAACATATTCTTTAGATAATTAGGAGTAGTACAAGTACTTGAGGCATTTAGCTTATTTTTGTGATTTTCTTTAGTATCTCTCCACTGGTCTAATCTATTGTGTACTATGTGCATTGCATCCATTGTGACCACTGTGTATTTTTTTGTGGCATTAGTGTGGCATATGAATGACCTATGTTAAATAAGAGCATGCACTGGATAAGTAGTGATATGCGATACACTTGTGTGCTATGTGCATGTAAGGTCTTACTTAGTTCCCATTGTGCGTTGAATCTAGAACTTGCCCTGCTGTCTTGCCACGGTCATAGGATAGGCGTTAGGAACGGATCATAGTCCGCTTTTGCATATTTTCCCATATTAGCCTAAATGACCTTCCTAATGAAAAATAATATCCCTTGATCCCTTTTTGAGCCTAAATAGCCTATTTCTTTCTTTAACACCTTTCACCTTCCCGTTTATATCATAACGAACCTGTCTTGGCCTTGGTCCTCCTTGGACACTATGCACCTTGACTTAGGTAAATAACCTAAGTTGAGGATGGCTTTTATAGGGGTGTGTCATACAATCTATGTATGAAGATAGGTAGAATAAGAAGGATGAATAAAAAGTTATGTGCGGTGAAAAAGAAATAACAAAAGAGAAAATTGTGTGAAAAATGGTAAAAAGATAATCTGATAATTGAAAAAACCGCATCCATCTTGAGCATGCATGATTAATAAAAGAGGGAATAAAAGAAAGGTTAAGATTTGAAACCCTGAGAGTTTAATGTAGTGTCATGGAGGCATAGTCACTCTGAAATATCCATGACTATTATACCAGCCCCTAGCCTATGTTACAAGCTTAAGAAAAACCCTATAGTGATCCTAACTGAACTGTCTAAATACTTGGGTACTGACTATAAGAGAAAGCCTATGGAATTTGATGTGCAATGTTGGAACTTCGTTCAGAGAGTGAGTCTTGTCTTTATCCCTATGTTTATAAATTCTAATATAAGTGAAAAAGGGATTTCTTTACTATGAGGGCACACTAGGTATGTTGCTAATCACTGTCTTATGTGAATAGTGTGATTTGGGTATGTGATGGATTGTTATTGCTGAAATTTTTCCCATATCTTGATCCTTGTGAGTTGCATGGGTGTTTTCAATGATAGACACAGTTGATCTTATTTTGACTAACCTTGGAGATAGTGCATGTATTCTGAACTGATATGAGTAGTTAGCTGCCGAATTGTACTTTGTATACTCTTAGTTATGTTATGATTGCTTGAGGACAGGCAATTACAGTTGAGGGTGTTGATGTGTGAGCCCATGCTAATACATTTGAAGCTTTTAACTCTAAATAATTGCGAAATCTTGAGCAACTTTAGTCGTTTTCGATGATTTTACTTTGATTTTGCAGCAAAAGTAGAGAAGAGGGGGAGCCACAAATAAAGAAAAAAAATGAAATCGGAAGCAAATAGAGAGCTAAGTGTGGCTAACGACATCCATGACACACCGTTAGCCTGGTGATAGGCTGCCACGGATGCCGTCAACCTTAAATAGAAGATGTAAAGTTGTAGGAAGTTTTTGTGGCAGCAATCATGACACGCCATCAAGATGATGATAGGGCATCACCATCAACGTCAACCTTAGGCAGCTGGAGTTGAATTTGAAGAGAAGTTGACGACGTCCATGACAGGCCGTCACGGGTGCTATCATCTAATCCGAAGAAAATGAAAAACTTTAATTTTATTTCCTTATTTAGGGTTAACTATTTAAAGCCTTGTTTTAGGGTTTTTATAATGATTCGATTATCCATTGACATATTGACAACATAGGACTTTTTTTTCTCTCTCTCTAAAAACCAATATTTTAATATTTGCCTTGTGATTCAATTACAAGTTCACTTTTGATTTCCTTCATTATTGTAATTTAATATTTTCAATTATGAATTAAATTTGTGTTCTTATTTCTTGCATCATGAGTGGCTAAACACCCTTAACCTGGATTATGGGATCTAGGGTTAGGTCATGATAAGGTGGTAATTAATTACTCAAGGTTTAATAGATGTTAGGATTTCTTGGTAATTTTGAGATTATAATTTATGCATGTTGGTTCCAAACATAGGCGTACCTAATTTGGTTTACTTGAGAAAGAAATCATATTTAGTAGAAAGTGAATTATCAACAGGGACTCAGAAAGGCTTCGTTTAATAATCAGCGCTGTAACAAGGTTGATTAACCTGAGGTAAAATCTGGACAGTGAGTTGTGATTCACTAAGTCCAATAGTATTAGGAAATTAGACCCTTGAATTGGTCGAGAGACATTTAAGCATGTCATTGATATAGATAGCTTGTCATCCTAACTACCATGAGAATCTTGAGTTAATTTTAGCATCTATCATGTACCGTAAGCCTTGGTGAACATAATCCTGGTTATCTCATAAAATCGTCATTATAAACATTAAATTCAAAGTGATAAACAATTATCTACAAAATTTAAACCCCCATTTCAGGAAACAGTAAACTACCAGTAAATTATATCGTAAATAACTTGAGTTCACACCTTATTCCTTGTGGGATTCGACCCCAACCTAGTTGGGTTTTATATTAACAATGATTTCTTACACCCACTCAAGAGTGTAATTTGAGCGTTATCAACAACCCTTTAATATAATCTTACGAGATCTAAGATAAGATATGAATTCCCCCTATGTGTTAGAGAATATCCCTCCTACTCTAACACTGGCTCATTAGGAAAAGAAAAGGTGATCTTTTTGGTTGTATAGTCTAGTGTATCATAACAAGAATGGAGCCAATCCATTCCCAGTATAGCACTAAAATTAACCATATCCAATTCTACAAGATCAGCCACAGTATCACGATGACATATAGACACCATACAATTTCTATAAAATCTCCTAGCCATAATAGAATCACTAACAGGAATGGAAATATAAAAGGGTTCCAGAATATTTTTATTATCAAAACCAAAACTAACTGCCACGTAAGGGGTTACATAAGACAAGGTATACTCAGGATCTAGTGACACATACACATCACGGGATAAAATTTGTAACATACCTACAACAACATCTGGAGAATCCTCTTGACCCTTTCGATTATATAAAGCATATAACCGGTTGTGACCATCTCCAATAGCAGAAATGGTACCCTTAGGTGGAGGGGTTGTGGAATTTATTTTAGAACTAGTACTTCCCGTTTTCCCAATGTATGAGGGACAGTATCTTCGAATATGGCCTGCCTGGCCATACTTGTAGTACATATCACTTCCTAACTAGCATTTCCCCAAATTATACGTTCCATAAGATTTACGGGGAGGGTATTACCTAGAAGGCTAAGCGAAACTTCCCTCAGTTTGAGTACCCAGGACCTTTGTCTCGCTGTTTGGATGGGAGTTATAAAACTGCTGATCAACTGGAGGTCTGGGCATCAGGGCACTAGCTGAAGGTTGAGCATTGGACCAAAACTTTTTCTTAGACCACTTATTACCCCAATTACTACCCTGTTGCTGGCTGATATTCTAATCTTCAGACCTAGCCCTCTTAGTCTGCCTCTCCCTTTCCATTACCTCTGCTTGCCTCTTCTTCTCCTCTTCTACCTACTCTATATGCACCGATAACTTAGAGAAATCCATATCCTTATTCAGCATTGCTCCCTTATATTCTACCACCAAATAATTTGAGAGACCAGATGCAAACTTCCTCATGCGAGCCCTCATATTTTTCACTAACTCTAGAGAATAATGGGATAGCTAGGTGAACTTCAAAGCATACACTTTGATACTCATCTTTCCTTATTTTAGATTCATTAATTCTTTGGTTTTTGTTTCCCTTAGTCCCTGGGAAAATAAATGATCAATGAAAGCCTCTACAAACTTACCCTACATAGAAGGTTGAGCATACTACCCTTCAAATCTCTCCACTCATTATACCACTGGTTAGCTACGTCCTTTAACTGATAGGATTCTAACTGAACCCCCTCAGTCTCATTAGCATGCATAACTCTAAAATTTTTCTCTATTTTATCAATACACCCTTGGGGGTCCTCCTAAACCTTTGTGCTAGTAAAATTCGGTGGGTTCAGCCGTATGAATTTACCAGTCTTAGTAGCTTCAGACAAACCAGGCACAACACTTGCATTTTCAAATCAACATGACTGAGAAGCCTCAAGCTGAACAATCATATGGATGAACTGTTGGAACTTAGCATTTAATACTTTTCTCTAAGGAGGCTGGGTATGGTTAACAATGGACCAAGGAGTCTGAGGTTGACTAGTTGGTTTTGGAGGAACTCCTAGATTAGAAACAAATTTAGGAGTACGAGCTCTATTATGGGTCGGTATCCCATGAGTAGGGCGACATCATCAATATAGTTATTCTGCTTGTTGGATCTATGGAGAGGCATGATCAATCTCTGAAATATAGGAAATCATGAGTTTGGTCACTTTAAGACTCTATATCACTAATTAAGACATGAAAAAAAGTGAAACATTGCTAAACGCCTAGTAGCTCTCTCATTATAAGTGTGGCGCGCTACACAACTATACAAAGGACTCTACCCAGTGCGACTTCATAGACACCCTCTGACTATGAACTGTGCTCTGATGCCAAATTTTTCACGACCCAAACCAAGGCATTGGCCCTATTGGGCATCCCAAACCACGAAGGCCCGAGAGACCCCTTAGCTTGTAACCATAGCATAACTCATCTATTATAATAATGCAAAAGTAAACTAGAAACTTAAAGGTTCTATTATTTCAACTTAACAATATGAGACATAAGTCCATAAGAAAACCCATAATCATCTATAAGCAGTCTATGAAGTCTCTACTAAATAAAAAATAATAATATTGTCTAAAATCGGGGAAAGGCCCCCGGTCGGACCATGAACTAAAATCAAATGAAATCAACACATGAAAAAATGTTCCTTCAAAAATAATCGAGGCTCACTAACTCCAAACATCTAAAAATGATCTACTGGTTAGCGAGACCACGAGACTGAGACTCAGAACCTAAAATATAGGGGTGTTAATACAAAAGGGTACTGGTATATGAAACAATCCAAATTAATATATTTTTATACAACATAGGTGAGAGTATTTCGTAACATAGTGAACATAAGATCAGTGAAAATACATAGTTGTACTTTAGAGAGCTTCAAAAAAAATCTTGGAAACCATGACTCAGTCTTTGTTTTACTTCTGAGTGATGTGTGAGCCGACATCTGACACGCCGTCAAGATCGTCGTCGTCCAATCCAAAGAGAAAATTGAAACATTAATTTTATTTCCATAATTAGGTTGAAGTATTTAAGACATATTTTAGGGTTTTCTAATTAATTTTGAATTTTTCTTAAGTTACGGCTATAAATAGCAGCCTTTGGGGTTTCATATCATATATGACTTGGGGAAGTTTAGGGGCGGCAAAAAAGTGAGAGAAACCTCTCATTTAGGGTTCCTAACATTCTTGTAAACATCTTTCATTTAAATATTGATTGTGGGTATGATTTATTACTCATTCTTGATTATGAATTCAATACATATTGTTGATATTTGTATCATGAATATTTAATTTTCTTTACTTGAGTTATGGAACCTTGATGTGAATACTAATTTGGGTTGTGAATCTGATTTATGTCCATGAGAAATTGATGTTGTATAAACCTTTCTTTATTTTAATGATCTTTCTTGGCTGTAACTTAGTAGAGAGAGCACTATAACATCACTTGTCTGAGAGGAAAGTATTTTTTAGGTTACTTCAATGAAACAATTACTTTTCCGAGAGAAAAGTTCTTGTTGAGCAATGTAACAATCTCTCTTAGTTGCAACTTGAAAAGTGAGCCCAAGAACATCATTTGTACGAGAGAAAAGTGTATTTGGGAAAAGAAACAGTTTACATGGATTCAAAAGATTTTAATCTTTAGTTTAATGGCAAGTGCCTTAACTGGATTTTCCTACATGAGAACATAATTGAATAGAAATACATCCTTTAAGTTTGAGAGAATTAACAGATGCACTACATACTAAGGTTGAGAGATGAATGGGTAAATAATAGGATTCAAAACTTCTTGCAATTGAAATATCAATTGGAACTGTAAAATGATTTACAACCCGATCTGTTTGAGCATCTTGGTAACCATAACTCTAGTTTCCCATAATATTGTTAAATTGAAGTGTTTATTAACTTGTGTTCAACCATTAAAACACCCCATTGTTATATTTTCGTAATATTTAGTTAAATTCAACTTGTATCTATAGTTTTAAATTATTTTAATTGCCATTCACATTGTTTCTCGTGGATTCGACCCCGATTCTAAAGTTGGGTTATTATATTGACAACGATCGCTTACACCCATTCAAGAGTGTAGTTTGAGCATTATCACTAATCTAGATGGTGCACCCTACAAACATACTTATACATGGGTTTTTGATACGCTCAAATTACAACTCACGTTATAAAGTGTAAGCGGTCACTGTCAAATATAGAATCCAACTCGGTTGGGTGTCGAATCCCACAGGGAATACTATGCTCACTAAGTACTGTGGTTGTTATTAGACTGTTGATCAAGGGTTCAAGAATAAAGTGGGGGTTTTGATTTATCAACTGTATTAAAATGTTTTTCACAGAAAGTAATCCAAATATCGATTGTATTGCAAATAGTACTTCAGTATGAGTAGTCAAACTAGAGTTATGGTTACCAAGATGCTTAAGCAGCTAGGGTTGTGAACTATTTTGAATTTCTAATGAACAATTCTAATCGCAAGAGTAATTGAATTCTATGGTTTACCCATTAGTTTCTCAGCCTAAATGAGTAGCTTATCCCTTAATTGTTTCAAACATAAGGAACGTATTATTTATTGAACTATATTCTCACATGGGATGATCCAGTTAAGGCATCTACCCTTTATCCAAAAGTTAAAGCCTTTAGATTTATGTAAACCCTTTCTTTTCCCAACAAACACTTTTCTATTTGAACAAATGTTGTTCTTGGGCACATTTTTCAAGTTAGAAACCAAGAAAAGTCATTAAAGTGAAGTCGGGTTTATGCAATATCAATTAATCATGGGAATCTATTATTTTCACGACCCCACCCAACTTTTCATATCAAGGCTCTCATAACCCTAGTTATGGGAGCTTAGCCACACATTTTGATCACAGAAAGAGAAGAAATAATTGTGTTATTCATAAATTAATTCAAAATTTACTTACAAAAGTCACAATTATTGTTCTTCAATCTTCAATGGAGAAAATGATAATGGAATCTAGATCCATAACTCTAGAATGAATCTCAGAAAAAAAACTATGTACAATATGTTTTTTAGTATGGAAAACCCTCCTAGAAGATAAAAAAACATCCCTAATACATCCTAAGATTGCGTATTTATATGTTTCCTAGTAAAAAAGATTTAAAAATCGAATTTCAAAAGAATACATCCAAATTGATGGCCAAAGTGGTGGTCCGTCGCAATGCTGACGATCCACCATATAAACCGTCGATGCTAATCTTGAAAAGTTAAGTTCTGTATTGCACTGATGGCCAAAGTGGTGGTCCATCGCAAGACTGGTGGTCCACCACATGGACTATCGCTGATGATCTTGGAGAGTCAAGCTCTATTTAGCTTTGACGACCAAAGTGGTGGTCTATCGCAAGACTGGTCGTCTACCATATGGGCCGTCGCTGAGCCTTCTAAAACCCTAGATTCTATTTGGGACTAGCGGTTAAGATGGTGGTCCGTTGCAAGACTATTGGTCCACCATTTTGACCATCAGTTGTGTTTTTCTACTACTTTTCAGAGTCTTTCCCTTCAGCTAGCTCCTTACCCTGAAACACTAAAATCCAGCAATAATGCAATATTGGTTGCTTGAAACCATGCAATTTTCCCAAGAAAAAGATGAACAATGTTTCATCAAAAGCCAGAACATCAACATTCTTAACTTAACACAATTGCTTGTCCTCAAGAAACTACATAATAACATACTACGATGCTTAACAAAGCGAAACATAAGATACCTATTACAGTCAATTTTCAATTTTAGTTCAAAATACATTACCCTCTCTAAGTTCAATCACTTTAAACCCAACTATGTATATTAATGAAAGTCAACAATGTGACACAAGCAAATCAAGCTATGGCATCACAATATCAATAAACAATCGCACATATGTAAAAGTTGCATTACCTAAAGAAGTAAGCTGCCTGCAATACAACCCACATGCCCTTACAATGAAGAAGTACATCCTCACTTATCTATGAAATCAAGCATGTCAATGCAAGGATAGTTAAGATACACTTACTCTCAGAAAGAAGTTCCAATCAATGTATGTCAAATGCCATAAGCTTGCCCTTGTTTTCATCACCTAAGCTTTTAGACAGTTAAGTTAGGATCACTATAGGATTTTTCTTTATCTTGTAATGCAGGCTTAAGGCTGGTATGATACGTAAAGATATTTAAATTGACTAGGCCTCCTTGGCACTACACTAACTTATGGAGTCTCACTTATTAATCTTTAACTTATTTCTCCCTTTCTTTATTAAAGTAATTTTAGGCTGGGTATGGTCTTTTAGTCTTTTGTTTTTTTTCACAACTTTTCTTTTCTTATTCTTTTCCTACAACACCCAGCCTTGCAATCTTTTCTCTTATTTTACCTTTCTTTATACTAATTTACATCACGCACCCCTATGATAGCAACCCTCAACTTAGGCTATTTGCCTAAGTCAAAGTGCACATTGTCCAAGGTGGACCAAGGCCAAAATAGGTTCATTGTGATACAAATGGCAAGGTGATAAGTCTATAAGAAAAATAGGCATACAGGCTCAAAAATGGGATCAAGGGATATCGTTCACACATAGAAGGACATTTAGGATAAAAGTGGACTAATATAAAAAATGGCTAATGATCTTTTTCTAACCACTATCCTACAACCTAGGCAAGACTAGCCAGGAAGGTTTTTTATTTAACATACAAAGAAACTTGGCAATATCTCACAGACACTTGGCACAAAGGTATATTACAAGCTACTACCTGATCGGGTTAAGCAATTGTTATAAATGATCATTGTGTCCCTAATACTAATGCCATAAAAAGGTTCACAATAGTGTTATGTAGGTGCATATCACACAGTTAAGAAATAGACAATTGGAGAGGTATTTATCATTTGTCCCAAAAATCAACAAAAATATATCAACTGCCGTAGATATTTATTTTTATCCTAGTTAACCACAAAACATCACGAAACACAAAACACTACGCCTAAAAATTCTGGCTCTACTAGGAACAAGTCTTTGGGGAAAAGAGACACGACAACAAAAACTCCAAGAGGACATCAACACCCATAAGTAACCCCATACACCCTCAACTTAAAATCATGCACTGTCCCCAACACATAAAACCAAAATGAGAGAGTTAGAAACATACCTGTGGCACCATAGGTGCAAAGATATGATGTCAACCATATAAAAAGAATACAAACACCAAAACACCTTGGGTTGTCTCCCAAGCAACACCTGATTTAATATCGCAGCATGACTCAGTCATCTTGACTACTCAGAATTCATCAAGATACCTTGTTGATACCTCTTTACTTCACTTGTTGAATCAACAAAATGCTTTATTTGTAGTCCAGCCACTTTGGAAGAACTAACACTCTTGCTTTCAAGTTCAAACACACCAGCCATGGTCTCCACAACAGACCTATCCTTAACTAGTATATCTCGCTCAGCTTTATAGAATACATCAACAATAGAGAAGACACTTATCTCCTTTTGTTGTTTTATGGATTTAAACACTTCAAAACT